>NC_069510.1:28912416-29087416 GCF_027579735.1 Bombina bombina | reverse complement strand
GCCAACGTTATTTAATGAAGCCAAAATTACATTACAAAAAAATAATAATTAACAAATGTCTAAAAAAGAATCAGTATAATATACATAACTTATGTATATTCCTATATACAGCTCTTAAACATTAGACAATTTCCAATCTTCTATAAAACAAAACTCATTTACCTTTAAATAGTATTAAACTGGTTTAATTTTAACCCTTTTATCTTTTGCCCTTTGTATACCCTAATTCTCCTAAAAGAGGAAAGAAAAATCCTATTCCCCTCTTCCCCTATTCCCAAATAAAGCCTCCACTTAATTTATCAGTTTGCACATATGTAGTATTGAAAAAAAAATGGTAGATATATTGGGGTTGATTTATTAATTGTCGAGCGGACATGATTCGATGTAGCGAATCATGTCCACTCAACATCGCTAAATGCGGACAGCATACGATGTCCGCATTTACCATTGCACAAGCATTTCTGGTTTCTGCTTGTACAGTGCCACCCCCTGCTCACTGGAGGCCAATCGGACGCAAGCAGGGGCTGTCAATCAACCTGATCAGATCGGGATAATTTCAATCTGCCACCTAAAAGGTGGTGGAGAGGTTAAGGAACACCGGTCCTATTACTGCTGCTTCTTAACTTACGTTTCAGGCGAGCCTGAAACGATGGGCCTACAAATCAGCATGCGCTGCTTAATAAATGGAGCCCACAGTCTCTGAATATTGACAAGGAAAGACTTAAAGGACCATAAAATAAAGAAGAATTGCATAACCGACAAGTGCATAATAAAAAGACAATGCAAAAGCTAGTTAGTTCTATTTCCAGTAAGAGCTTGTGCCTCAGTATAAGCTTGTGCCTCACATAAAACACCTGGGTGAAGATGGAGCTGCTGGGATGAAGATGGAGGCGCCGTGATGAAGATGGAGGTGCCGGGATGAAGATGGGGCCGCCGGGATGAAGATCCTTCAAGCAAGACTTCAGCAACTGTAAGTGGATCTTCGGGGGTTAGTGTTAGGATTTTTTAAACTTTTTGGGGTGTTTTTTTTTTTAGTTTAGGGTTTGGGCTTTTCGTAAAAGAGCTAAATGCCCTTTTAAGGGCAATGCCCATACAAATTCCCTTTTCAAGGCAATGGGTAGATTAGGTTTTTTTAGATAGTTTTATTATTTTGTGGGTTTGGGGGGGGGGGGTTTGTAATGTTAGTGAGTCTTTGAAAAAAATTTTCAGGTAAAAGAGCTATTTAACTTAGGGCAATGCCCTACAAAAGGCCCTTTTAAGGGCTATTGGTAGTTCATTATAGATTAGTTTTTTATTTTGGGGTGGGGTTTTTTTTCGTTTTTGGGTAGGTTTTTCTTTTTAGAATAGACATTTTTTATTTTTAATGGGCAGCAAAAGAGCTGAATGCCCTTTTAAGGGCAATGCCCATACAAATGCCCTTTTCAGGGCAATGGGTAGATTAGGTTTTACTTTTTTATTATTTTGTGGGTTTGGGGGGTGGGGGTTTGTACACTGTTAGGGGGTGTTTGGTTTTCTTTTTTAGCAAAAGAGCTGTTAACTTTAGGGCAATGCCCTACAAAAGGCCATTTTAAGGGCCCACAAAAGGCCCTTTCAAGGGCCCTTGGTAGTTTATTATAGATTAGGTTTTTTTATTTTGGGGTGTTTTTTTTTTTTTAAAGGGTATTAGAATAGGAATAATTTTTATTGTTTTGAATATTTTTGTTTGTTATTTTTTGCAATGGTAGTTTTTTTATTTTTGTAATGTTAGGTTATAGTGTAAGGCAGCTTAGGTTTTATTTCACAGGTAAGTTTGTATTTATTTTAACTAGGTAGTTAGTAAATAGTTAATAACTATTTACTAAGTAGTCTACCTAGTTAAAATAAATACAAACTTACCTGTGAAATAAAAATAAAACCTAAGCTAGCTACAATGTAACTATTAGTTATATTGTAGCTATCTTAGGCCTAGATTTGGAGTTTGGCGTTAGCCGTGAAAACCAGCGTTAGAGGCTCCTAACGCTGGTTTTAGGCTAACTCCGGTATTTGGAGTCACTCAAAATAGGGTCTAACGCTCACTTTTCAGCCGCGACTTTTCCATACCGCAGATCCCCTTACGTAAATTGCGTATCCTATCTTTTCAAAGCTGCTTTCCATAGTATTCTATGAGTCTCGCAAATATAGAATAATCTCCCTTAGCTGCAGTACCGCTAGGATACCCTTCTGCCCACAAAAACGAGTCAACGCTGCGATTGAGGGTCAAACAAGAACTCAGGACTGGGATGCCCAGCCTGCTTTTTATTAAGGTTACATGCACACAGGGCACTCCCAGGGGGAGAGGGGGGGAAGCACAAAATCCCCCATCACACATTTAGATAGAGAGCACTGTCCTTTGACAGGCCACAATAGGATTACAGTACTTAAGATAACAGGTTTACAAGTTCATCTTATCAATTAGCAGTCTGGCTCCAGAGGTGATTAGACAATAGTTTCTAAAAGCTGAAAAAAAAGAGTTAACTCTTTATGAAATGATACTTGTTACGGTTTTCTTGGAGCCCTTCTTAGGCGCTGGCTTGCTGGTTCAGGCATTGCTGCTGGGAAATAAGCTCTTCACAACAAAATAACTAATGCTTCTGTAACACGGAGCTCACCGCTATTCTAATAAATGTATTAACCCCTAAAGCTAAGTCTAACCCTAACACTAACACCCCCCTAAGTTAAATATAATTTTAATCTAACGAAATTAATTAACTCTTATTAAATAAATTATTCCTATTTAAAGCTAAATACTTACCTGTAAAATAAACCCTAATATAGCTACAATATAAATTATAATTACATTGTAGCTATTTTAGGATTAATATTTATTTTACAGGCAACTTTGTAATTATTTTAACCAGGTACAATAGCTATTAAATAGTTAAGAACTATTTAATAGTTACCTAGTTAAAATAATAACAAAATTACCTGTAAAATAAATCCTAACCTAAGTTACAATTAAACCTAACACTATACTATCATTAAATTAATTAAATAAAATACCTACAATTACCTACAATTAAACCTAACACTACACTATCAATAAATAAATTAAATACAATTCCTACAAATAACTACAATGAAATAAACTATCTAAAGTACAAAAAATAAAAAAGAACTAAGTTACAAAAAATAAAAAAATATTTACAAACATAAGAAAAATATTACAACAATTTTAAACTAATTACACCTACTCTAAGCCCCCTAATAAAATAACAAAGACCCCCAAAATAACAAAATGCCCTACCCTATTCTAAATTACTACATTTCAAAGCTCTTTTACCTTACCAGCCCTGAACAGGGCCCTTTGCGGGGCATGCCCCAAGAAATTCAGCTCTTTTGCCTGTAAAAAAAAACATACAATACCCCCCCCCAACATTACAACCCACCACCCACATACCCCTAATCTAACCCAAACCCCCCTTAAATAAACCTAACACTAAGCCCCTGAAGATCTTCCTACCTTGTCTTCACCCTACCAGGTTCACCGATCCATCCTGAAGAGCTCCTCCGATGTCCTGATCCAAGCCCAAGCGGGGGGTTGAAGAGGTCCATGATCCGGCTGAAGTCTTCATCCAAGCGGGAGCTGAAGAGGTCCATGATCCGGATGAAGTCTTCATCCAAGCGGGAGCTGAAGAGGTCCATAATCTGGATGAAGTCTTCTATCAACGGCATCTTCAATCTTCTTTCTTCCGGATCCATCTTGCAGACCTCCGACGCGGAACATCCTCTTCTCCCGACGCCTACTAGCCGAATGACGGTTCCTTTAAGGGACGTCATCCAAGATGGCGTCCCTCGAATTCCGATTGGCTGATAGGATTCTATCAGCCAATCGGAATTAAGGTAGGAATATTCTGATTGGCTGATGGAATCAGCAAATCAGAATCAAGATCAATCCGATTGGCTGATCCAATCAGCCAATCAGATTGAGCTCGCATTCTATTGGCTGATCGGAACAGCCAATAGAATGCAAGCTCAATCTGATTGGCTGATCGAATCAGCCAATCGGATTGAACTTGATTCTGATTGGCTGATTCCATCAGCCAATCAGAATATTCCTACCTTAATTCCGATTGGCTGATAGAATCCTATCAGCCAATCGGAATTCGAGGGACGCCATCTTGGATGACGTCCCTTAAAGGAACCATCATTCGGCTAGTAGGCGTCGGGAGAAGAGGATGTTCCGCGTTGGAGGTCTGCAAGATGGATCCGAAAGAAAGAAGATTGAAGATGCTTAGTGTTAGGTTTATTTAAGGGGGGTTTGGGTTAGATTAGGGGTATGTGGGTGGTGGGTTGTAATGTTGGGGGGGGTATTGTATGTTTTTTTTACAGGCAAAAGAGCTGATCGGAACAGCCAATAGAATGCAAGCTCAATCTGATTGGCTGATCGAATCAGCCAATCGGATTGAACTTGATTCTGATTGGCTGATTCCATCAGCCAATCAGAATATTCCTACCTTAATTCCGATTGGCTGATAGAATCCTATCAGCCAATCGGAATTCGAGGGACGCCATCTTGGATGACGTCCCTTAAAGGAACCATCATTCGGCTAGTAGGTGTCGGGAGAAGAGGATGTTCCGCGTTGGAGGTCTGCAAGATGGATCCGGAAGAAAGAAGATTGAAGATGCCGTTGATAGAAGACTTCATCAGGATTATGGACCTCTTCAGCTCCCGCTTGGATGAAGACTTCAGCCGGATCATGGACCTCTTCAGCTCCCGCTTGGATGAAGACTTCAGCCGGATCATGGACCTCTTCAGCCCCCCGCTTGGGCTTGGATCAGGACATCGGAGGAGCTCTTCAGGACGGATCGGTGAACCTGGTAGGGTGAAGACAAGGTAGGAAGATCGTCAGGGGCTTAGTGTTAGGTTTATTTAAGGGGGGTTTGGGTTAGATTAGGGGTATGTGGGTGGTGGGTTGTAATGTTGGGGGGGGGGTATTGTATGTTTTTTTTTACAGGCAAAAGAGCTGAATTTCTTGGGGCATGCCCCGCAAAGGGCCCTGTTCAGGGCTGGTAAGGTAAAAGAGCTTTGAAATGTAGTAATTTAGAATAGGGTAGGGCATTTTGTTATTTTGGGGGTCTTTGTTATTTTATTAGGGGGCTTAGAGTAGGTGTAATTAGTTTAAAATTGTTGTAATATTTTTCTTATGTTTGTAAATATTTTTTTATTTTTTGTAACTTAGTTCTTTTTTATTTTTTGTACTTTAGATAGTTTATTTCATTGTAGTTATTTGTAGGAATTGTATTTAATTTATTTATTGATAGTGTAGTGTTAGGTTTAATTGTAGGTAATTGTAGGTATTTTATTTAATTAATTTAATGATAGTATAGTGTTAGGTTTAATTGTAACTAAGGTTAGGATTTATTTTACAGGTAATTTTGTTATTATTTTAACTAGGTAACTATTAAATAGTTCTTAACTATTTAATAGCTATTGTACCTGATTAAAATAATTACAAAATTGCCTGTAAAATAAATATTAATCCTAAAATAGCTACAATGTAATTATAATTTATATTGTAGCTATATTAGGATTTATTTTACAGGTAAGTATTTATCTTTAAATAGGAATAATTTATTTAATAAGAGTTAATTAATTTCGTTAGATTAAAATTATATTTAACTTAGGGGGGTGTTAGTGTTAGGGTTAGACTTAGCTTTAGGGGTTAATACATTTATTAGAATAGCGGTGAGCTCTGGTCGGCAGATTAGGGGTTAATAATTGAAGTTAGGTGTCGGTGATGTTAGGGAGGGCAGATTAGGGGTTAATACTATTTATTATAGGGTTAGTGATGCGGATTAGGGGTTAATAACTTTATTATAGTAGCGGTGCGGTCCGCTCGGGAGATTAGGGGTTAATAAGTGTAGGCAGGTGGAGGCGACGTTGTGGGGGGCAGATTAGGGGTTAATAAATATAATATAGGGGTCGGCGGTGTTAGGGGCAGCAGATTAGGGGTACATAAGGATAATGTAAGTAGCGGCGGTTTACGGAGCGGCAGATTAGGGGTTAAAAATAATATGCAGGGGTCAGCGATAGCGGGGGCAGCAGATTAGGGGTTAATAAGTGTAAGGTTAGGGGTGTTTAGACTCGGGGTACATGTTAGGGTGTTAGGTGCAGACGTAGGAAGTGTTTCCCCATAGGATACAATGGGCTGCGTTAGGAGCTGAACGCGGCTTTTTTGCAGGTGTTAGGTTTTTTTTCAGCACAAACAGCCCCATTGTTTCCTATGGGGGAATCGTGCACGAGCACATTTTTGAGGCTGGCCGCTTGCGTAAGCAACTCTGGTATCGAGAGTTGAAGCTGCGTTAAAAATGCTCTACGCTCCTTTTTTGGAGCCTAACGCAGCCTTTTTGTGGACTCTCAATACCAGAGTTATTTTTATGGTGCGGCCAAAAAAAAGCTGGCGTTAGCTACGCGGGTCGTTACCGACAAAACTCCAAATCTAGGCCTAAGGTTTTATTTCACAGGTAAGTATGTATTGAGTTTTAAATAGGTATTATTTAGTTAATAATTGTAACTTTAATTTAGCTCTATTTTAATTATGTTATGGTTAGGGTTACGTTAGGTTTAGGGGTTAATATAGTTTAATTTAGGTTGTTGCGATGTGGGGGGCTGGCGGTTTAAGGGTTAATAGATTTATTTAGTGGCAGTGATATTGGGGTGCGGTGGAATAGGGGTTAATAGATTTATTATAGTGTGGGCGATATTGGGGTGCGAGGGATTAGGAGTTAATAACTTTAGTATAATGGCAGCGATATCGGGAGCGGCAGATTAGGGGTTAATAGATTTATTTAGGTGGCGGCGATATCGGGAGCGGCAGATTAGGGGTTAATAACATTATGTAGGTGTCGGCGATGTCGGGGGCAGCAAATTAGGGGTATTTAGACTTGGGGTTTATGTTAGGGTGTTAGGTTTAAACGTAACATTTATTTTCCCCATAGACATCAATGGGGCTGCGTTACGGAGCTTTTCATTCCGCGATCGCAGGTGTTAGTTTTTTTTCTGACCTGCTCTCCCCATTGATGTCTATGCGGAAAGCGTGCACGAGCACCTCAAAGCAGCGCTTGTATTTTGTGTGGTATGAAGCTTAAAACCACCATATTGCACTCACAAGCCGGCTGTTTCAAAACTTGTAATTGGATTGCATTGGAATGCCATTTAAGAGTGGTGATATCTGAGTAGTCAGTGTCTGTGTCTAACCATGTTATCTTTCCGGAAAAAAAAAATAACTGCTGGAAATTGCACCAGGCGTTTTCACTAAGGGTCTGTTACTACAATGCTTTACCAGCTGTCTGTGTCAAAAATACTGGATAAAATCTGTAGGGGACTTGGCACGATGGGAAGTGGGATCATACAATGCCCCCCCTCAAAAGATGTACCTTAGCTACCACTCATGATTCCACCATTTATATTTTAACCAATTTAACAATCATTATATCACCTAACATACAAAGTACCTATTTGGCTGCCAGTAACGCACATAAACAGCAGTGATTTGACCCCTTTGGCTGCCAGTAACACACATAAAAAGCAGTGATTCAACTTCTTTGACTGCCAGTAACACACATAAACAGCAGTGATTTGACCTATTTGACTGCCAGTAATGCACATAAACAATTGTGATTTGACCACTTTGGCTGCCAGTAACACATAAACAGAAGTGATTTGACCACTTTGGCTGCTAGTAACACATAAACAGCAGTGATTTGACCGCTTTGGCTGCCAGTAATGCACATAAACAGCAGTGGTTTGATCTCTTTGGTTGCCAGTAACACATAAACAGCAGCGATTTGACCCCTTTGGCTGCCAGTAACACATAAACAGCAGTGATTTCACCCCTTTGGCTGCCACCCCAATTCTTTCTGCTCCATGTTTGTAATGCATTGAAGCATATGAAGTAGTTTACATTTAGCTAACACTAAGGGACTTTAAAAAACTGGATATTTATGTGTGCCCAGTATTGTTGTGAAGACTTTACTGGATTGTCCTGCTGAATACTGAACACCTGGCCGCCCTACTGTACGTACCGGTGTGGGTGGCTCCATCCTTTTGAGTTTGGTTTCCAAAGCTATAAACTGCCCCTCCCTTCTGTAAAGCTGAATTTGCAGGTCGTCACATTTCTCTCCCAGCTCCCGCAGTTGTTTCCTGTACTGATCCTTATCAATCAGACTTTTGGAATATTGCGTGTGAAATTGTTCTCTTGTAGCCATGGCCTGAAAGGAAAAGGGTTTGTAATGTGCACAAAATATTATAATATATACATGTGTCTCTATTTAATATCTGATATGGAGAAAATGATAAACCTAAAAGGACATTGTACTCAAAAATATATAAAAAATATACATTTATTATATATGTATGAAAAAAGGTTGCGTAAAAGCTTTAAAAAACGGCCATTAATCCCATAACTTTAAACAACTTTTACTTATTTACTTATTTTATCAGTTTTGCTTCATTCTGTTGGAATCCTTTGTAGAAGGAGCAGCAATGCACCACTGGGAGATAGCTGACCACAATAGGTGAGTCAATGACAAGAGGTATGTGCAGCTAGCTCCCAGTAGTGCACTGCTGCTATCGAGCCTACCTAGGTATGCTTTTCAACATTTATTTAGTGCTTAACGCCCCTTTAATTAAAAAAATAATAATAATAGAACTGATAGGGACAACTCCAAGAGAAAAAGTAGAGTTATTCACTACAGGAATATTTATTTAAAAAACAAAAAACACAGACAACTCACTCTCATATGTTTTTAAACACTCTCTTTTAGTTGGAGTACAATGTCCCTTAACGTTTGTTACAGATAAATATCTCATTATAGAGGGCAAAGTTCTCTGTATAAAGCGTGAGTGACAATAAACAAGAAATGGGTTATAGAAAGAGATTTTGACGGCAGATAAGAACCATAGGCCCAATAAGTCTGCCCATATTACCTATACAGTGTAAGCTTAGTCCATAGGATAGACTGATGCTTAGCCCAGGTATTCTTAAAGTTCCCCCAGTGTTTGTATTTAACACCTCTAATGGAAGTTTATTGCTTGGGGTATATTTACTAAGCAGCGGATGCTGCTTTTTCCTCGCGAGCCTTCCGGCTCCGGTAAGACCGTTGCTCCTTAACTCGTCCCACACCTTTTAGGTGGCGGACTGCAATCATCCCGATACGATACGATCGGGATGATTGACACACCCTGGTAGTCGCGATTGGCCGTGAATGTGCAGGGGGCAGCATTGCACAAACATTTCACAAGAAATGCTTGTGCAATGTTAAATCGTTGGCATTTAGCAATGCAGGGCAGACATAATGCGCTACAGCAGATCATGTTCGCCCGACATTTGATAAATCTACCCCATAGGATCAATTACACAGGCTATGAAGAAGCACTCCCGCAAATTACTGCTGAACCTGCTACCCTTAATCTTGAGATCGTGACCCCTTGTTCTGTTGTTAGTTTTGTGGAAAATACTTACAGCCTCAGTTTTAGGGATATGAAACCCAAACAATTTATTTTGTGATTCAGACGGAGCATACAATTTACAAAAAAAAATGTTTCCATTTTACCTCTAATATCAATGTTGCTTTGTTCTTATGGTATTCTTTGATGAAGAGATGCCTAGGTAAGTGTCTGGAGAACTACATGTGATCTAGTGCTTTTGCATATAGATAATCCTCTTGCAAGGCTGCTGCCATATAGTGCTCTAGACACATGCAAGCGTTTATGTCTCTGCTTTTCAAAAAAAGATACCAAGAGAATAAAGAAAATTTGATCATATAAGTAAATCAGAAAATTGTTTAAAATTGTATGCTCTATCTGAATCACAAAGGAAATGTTGGTTTTCATGTCCCTTTAATAAACTTGTAATTTCCTATCATATCACCTCTTTCCCGTCTCTCCTCTAAGCTATCATATATAATATATTATAGCATAGGGAATGATTCCAATCTATTTTAAGATCTGTGTTTTTGTTGGATTTTAAAACTTTAAATGGACGCTAAATCCAATTTTTTTCTTTCATGATTCAGAAAGAGCATGCAATTTTAAGCAACTTTCTAATTTACTCCTATTATCAATTTTTCTTCGTTCTCTTGCTAGCTTTATTTAAAAAGCAGGAATGTGATCCATAGGAGCCGGCCCATTTTTGTTTGAGTACCTGGGTTATGCTTGCCTATTGGTGGGTAAATGTAATGCACTATCCATGGTGCTGAACCTAAAATGGGCCGGCTCCTAAGCTAAACATTCCTGCTTTTAAAATAAAGATAGCAAGAGTACAAAGAAAAGTTGATAATAGGAGTAAATTAGAAAGTTGCTTAAAATGTCATGCTCTATCTGAATCATGAAAGAAAAAATTTGGGTTCAGTATCTCTTTAATGTGATAGACCCCTGGGGGCCTATTTAAGAACGTGCAAGAGGACATGATCCAATATTGGGGATCATGTCCGCTGCACATCGATAAATGCCGACAGCATACTCTCTCTGCATTTATCATTGCACCAGCAGTTCTGGTGAACTGCTGTTGCAATACCGCCCCCTGCAGATTCGCGAGCAGGGGGTGTCAATCAACCCAATCGTATTGGATCAGGTTGATTTTCAGCTATGTCTGTCCGGCTCCTCAGAGCAGGCGGACTGGTTATGAAGGCTCGATAGAAACACGGGGCATCAGGCTCCATACGGAGCTCGATAAATAGGCATTATAGTTTTCAAACCTATCCTCAGGCCTCACTAAAAGGCCACATCCTCACTAAAAGGCCACATCCTTACTAAAAGGCCACATCCTTACTAAAAGGCCACATCCTTACTAAAAGGCCACATCCTTACTAAAAGGCCACATCCTTACTAAAAGGCAACATCCTTACTAAAAGGCAACATCCTTACTAAAAGGCCACATTTTGAGGATATCTGAACTAGAGCACAGTTGAAATAATCAGCTGCTTAGTAACCATGATATTTTACCTGCTCTCATTCAAGGTAATCCTGAAAACCTGGCCTGTTGTGGAGGCTTGAGGACAGGTGTGAAAACCAGTGTGTTAAAGTCTCTTAATAATGGACTGTTGCATGCATATAACTATGTGAATAATCCATGTAAAAGGCTGTTGATCTACAAAAAATCCGGATAGCAATTTCTCACCTGATCTCGTTCTTGGCACACTTCCTCCATCTGCTGTAAAATAGCTTCAATACGCTCTTTATACATTTTGGAGTCTTTCTTAAGTGTAGTACACTGTAGTTCCAGAACCTCTTTCTCTTCCATATACTGCAGAACAATGATATTTTTAGTGTTAGTTGCTGCATCGAAACGCGTGGGCACAAAACAAAAATCAGACACGGATGAACTTATTAGCCTGAGATTAAATGCATCAGGAAAAACTATTTTCAACTGTTTTAACGGCTGCTCGTTCATATATATGATAAAAATATCTGAGCAACATGGTAGAATGTACATCAATCTAGGAAAATGGACAAAAAGCACAATTTTCACAGATAAATTACCAAAAAAGCAGGCAATATAAATAATGAATATACACTGTTCTATATTGTCTATTGAGATCATCACATTTCTATCATGCATATAATAATTAAAATTATAATACACACATATATATATATATATATATATATATATATATATATATATATATATATATATACAGAGGCGTAACTAGAAACCACAGGGCCCAGGTGCAAGAATCTAAGAAGGGGCCCCCACCACCCCTCCCCCCTCCAAAAAAATGTGAATTTAATACATATCATTTTTTTTTTACATTTAACACAGAAAAAAATGTGAATCAGATTACATGTCTGCAAAAGGAGGTACCCTGTGCCCACAGTCTGTGAGATGGTCTGACCCCCTATTACTGTATATATATATATATATATATATATATAGTGACACTATTTAACCCCCCAGTACTGTATATAGTAAGTTAGTAACACAGTCTGTAATCTGCTGGTGAAATGGCTGGCCTGACCCTACCCGCCCAGTACTTTATAAAGTGACCACAGTAGTCAGTGACATGGTCCACCCCCCATACTGTATATAGTGGTACTGTATAGTGACACTGTTTCCCCCTGCCCCCCATGCTGTAGTAACAAGGTCTGTAATTTGCTGGTTCCACAAACATACACAAACACACATACATGCATAAATACACAAACAGTCACATACATACACACGCACACACCATACACACACACATAAATACCAATGGGTAAAACAGAAACACTAACCCCTGTAGTCATGTCACACTCACATGATATCAGTGCAGGCAGTGGTAGGTTAACGTTTTTTATAAAAAAAAAATATAATTTTTTTTTTAATTATTTTTTTTTTTAAGCTGGGCCCCCACCCTCAGGGGCCCAGTCGCCCCTGCGACCTCTGCACCCCCTGTAGTTTCGCCCCTGTATATATATATATATATATATATATATATGGGAGTCAAAGGGTAAACAGCGCTTATGGAGATTCTTAAAAACTGAATAATATTAAAATCTCGGCAGTGTTGGTGGGTAAAGAAAACAAAAAAAAAAAAAAAAAAAAAAAAAAAGGGAAGAGAAGTATATGAATATACGTATATATATTAGAGTCTTTGATAGGATATTGGAATCCTAGTGTAATGAAGGCGTAATAGATACCCTTACCAAAAGTTACCTCAATCCTATGAGGTAAGTTTGCCGCATTGGAGGATGTATCTAGTGGTTGAATGAATCCTGGATGTTCTGGTCTGTATAAAATCGCTGCCTCTTGGAGTAGAATGGGATGTGGGTCCCCTTTGTGCTGGTTTCTTTAGGAAACTTCCTGTATTTATTGCCTCTTGGAGCTTGGTTTTCTTGTCTTGGTATGAAAGGATGTCAGAGCAGGTGACGTGGTTACAGGGTACTTATTTCTTTTTTCTTTTCTTATTTTTTTCTTCATTTTCCTTAGAGTTGTGTCAGCAGATACAAAACTCACGTCTGTGGTACACAAAGATATTTCCTTCCTTCCTAGTACTGTGTGCATAAAATATTTCCAAGCACGCCACTCACAAATTTCCCTTTTCCGACTCCGAGTCGTTTCAGACGTAAGGAAGGAATAGGATATTTTATGCACACAGTACTAGGAAGGAAGGAAATATCTTTGTGTACCACAGACGTGAGTTTTGTATCTGCTGACACAACTCTAAGGAAAATGAAGAAAAAATAAGAAAAGAAAAAAGAAATAAGTACCCTGTAACCACGTCACCTGCTCTGACATCCTTTCATACCAAGACAAGAAAACCAAGCTCCAAGAGGCAATAAATACAGGAAGTTTCCTAAAGAAACCAGCACAAAGGGGACCCACATCCCATTCTACTCCAAGAGGCAGCGATTTTATACAGACCAGAACATCCAGGATTCATTCAACCACTAGATACATCCTCCAATGCGGCAAACTTACCTCATAGGATTGAGGTAACTTTTGGTAAGGGTATCTATTACGCCTTCATTACACTAGGATTCCAATATCCTATCAAAGACTCTAATATATATACGTATATTCATATACTTCTCTTCCCTTTTTTTTTTTTTTTTTTTTTTGTTTTCTTTACCCACCAACACTGCCGAGATTTTAATATTATTCAGTTTTTAAGAATCTCCATAAGCGCTGTTTACCCTTTGACTCCTATTTTTCCTATATTGTATAGACTTAGTCTATCATACAATATTTGTACCTTCATAGCTGCTCTATGAGATTTTCATACCTCTGACTAGCGCATTTACTTGAGTAACGCCTGTTTCCACTCACTGACACTGAATGGTAACATTCTACTTAATTCTATATATATATATATATATATATATATACAGTATATATATATACATATATTTATATTGTTTTTTGGTTAAAGCTTATTGATTTTGAAGTTAATATCTGTGCATAGCTAATTTATGAGATAAAAGGTCACTGGCTGATAAGAATGAGCAAAATAATTTTTATTTTTTACCACAGGAACATCCGTTTTTAAAAGAAAAACTTCAATATGCGCTAAAATATCTTTGGGATCTATGTACGAAGCAGCATAAGCTGCTCCGGAGCCCTTGCACATGCGAGCCTGCTTCTTACACTCTGAGGTTATCGAAGAGAAATCGCCCTAAACTCGCTCGCTCAGGGTGATTGACAGACCCTTCTCTCTCATGATTGGCTGCGCGAGAGAAGGGGTGGGCATTACACGTGCATCGGAGTGTGTAATGATACATACGGGTCAGCGGACGAACAGATCCACTGCCGCGGCATGCAGTGAAGGCGTGCGGAAAACGTCTCAAGTTGACAAGCTTGTCCGCACTCCGCTTAATACATGAGGCACTTTGTAATTTAAATGCAAGAAAGAATTTTTTTTTTTTAATAATCCTTTAAAGTTCTCTAGCTCAATTTTTATTTATACAAACAAATATATATTTAAGGGAGGTTTAATGGTGATTGCCTCAGTACTGCCATATGTTTTTGTGACATATATGTTAATGAATATAACAGGCTAATGAGAAATTATAATTTACTTTGTCCCTGAGGTCTTCAGTTTGCCGGAGACTCATCTTTAGGTTAAATATACTGTTCACCAGGTCTTGATGTTGCTCCAACGCTTGCATTCGATCATCTTCCAGCATCTGAATATACATCTTCTCCACTGCTCCCTCTTTTGGAACCTTCAAATAGTGAGATAGAGAAGACGTACAGAAAATGAATAAAAAGGGACATTCCGGTCCAAATTTTAACGCACATTGGTGGATTACATTGTTGAACAGAAACATATTTGCAATATAGATGTATTGACAAAAATACTTATAGTAAGAGTTATCACTGTTTTTAGTGTTAACATTTTTCTCTGCACCTGCACGTGAAGCATAGCTAGATATTCTCAGTGCAACAGCATTTTAAATACTGCAGCTGCTCAGTGCACTAGTGGGGCTTGTCTTATGTCAGCAATTAACAAACTTAGTCATTACCAGATGCTACAAGCACATTAGGCTCTCTGAACAAGTGCTGTGTTTTTTTAAAACAGCTATAGCTTTTATTAGCAGCATTTTTGCTAATACATTTATATTCCAAAAGTGCCTCTATTCAAAACTGAAATGCATCCAATTTTGGCTGGTGAAGCTGCACATCTTCATGCTGGGCACCGCCATCGCCATTCTTGCACTCTGTGCGTTTACAGATCAGTGGCATTGCCAGCTTTTTGTGTGCAGGATATAGTGAGCAGGAGCCTTACGTAGTTGCGCTATATTATTCTGGTGGCCATTTTTTTACATACGATATGTAAATTTTAAACTGTATAAAAATTGTATGATACAGTTGTGATAGAAGCTGGTAACATAACTGATAAGTTCTGTCTCAGCTTTTAAGAATGCAAACGCTCCAAGATGGCGGCATATAGTATAAATATACAGAGCTTTACCAACCAGCACCTATAAAGAGTTAAAATAAGAGAACAGCTTTGAAGACAGTTGCAAGCACAAGATAAAGTAGTAATAAATCTGTTCTATGTGTGTAGAGCAAATGTATGTTATTTTAAGCTTTAACTCAACAGTCCAGTTAAAACCATTTGAGTTTAGAATCACAATTGATTTTGTAATGGTACAATATGGATATTACACAATATGTTTAGAGTTCAGTATAACATGTATTTACTTTTGTACTGACATATCACAAGTTATTGGTGATATTATTGGTGTTATTTATTGTTCCATATTCAGTAATGAAGGCATTAATAGATTTGTTAGAGATGTACATATCAGCTCTGACAAAGTGCTTTTGTGTACGAAATGCGTGAATTGTGTGTTTCACTGCTCTAGCCTGTTGAGCCGTCCTTTTGGGTTTTTAATAAAGTTTTAATAAAAACTGGGCTAGATTACAAGTGGAGCGCTGATTTAAAGTGCGCCCGTTAAATAACCTGCCATTACAAGTGGCTGGTAAAAGCTCCCTCAAGCTCGCGGGAGCACTTTGAGCTTATTAGTGCAATTAACCAGATGCCAGACTCCTAGTTAATTAAAAAAATGTGCCCCAATTGCCCCCCAAATAAATTGGACAGTTTCTTTCTGTGATGTAAAAATATTAGCATCTTTATTTAAAAAAAAAAGCAGCTATAAGGGTATAAAGTAAGGGGATGTGGGGTATTAGAAAAAAACGGCTCTGAAAAGTGCCTTTACATTAAAGTCTATGGGGACTGTGTTTTTACTTTAAATTTCTATCTATATGCTTATATATTTTTAATTTGCTGCCCAACGCTGCACGAAATTACCCCCCACGCTGCGCTAGGTTCTTTGCTGTGCCTCGCGGCATCAAAACGAGGCTCCCATTGGAGCCTATGGAAGAGCATTCTCATGAGCGTATGGCTTCCAGGCAATGGAAACGCGAGGTAGCGTTCGCATTGCGCCTGACTTGTAATACCAGCGCACATTTGCCTGTACGCTTCAATTTAATTTTACATTGATAGGGTTAGGGTTAACCCTAACCCTAGTGTTAACCCTAACCCAACATAAATATAAAATTCCTGTTCAGTGGAGGCGTCTAATAGAAATTCATACAGAATAAAACTGCCAAGACATCCCGCTTATAGTAAAAGAACTGCTTTTGCTGGAGATCTATCACCTGTAACGGATTTTCAAGTTCCTGGATTTTGGCCTTTAGAAGAGCGTTCTCTCTCTGCATCTCGTAGATGACATCTTGGCTCGGTCTTTTCTCGATAGCGTTCTTCAACTTCAACGTTTGCTTTCTCTCTACTTTACAATCATCTTCTGCCTTCATCAAATTATGTTTCAACTTTTCTATCTGCCGAAGAAACCACACTCTGTAAGTTTATTAATAGAATATATAGTGATAAAAAGGTTAGGGTGGCAAATTGGTGTCTCTTTCTCAGCCACAAATGCCCCTATGAGGTCCTCCATTTGAAAAATGTGAGGCTCCTCTTTCAAATAAGGGGTAACGTGACTCTCTAAATGTTACATAACTAGAGAACAGCAATGGCCAACTTCCTAAAGCATGTGGGCCACAAATCAATATTTTAGAAGCCTTAAAGGGACAGTAAAGTCATAATTATACTTAAATTGAAGGGATGGAGCATGGACCTTTAAACAACTTTCCAATTTACTTATATTAGCAAATTGGCTTTGTTCTGTTAATATCCTTTTGCTGAAGAGTAAACCTAGGTAAGTGATAGGAGCTTAGGAGTGTGCATGTGTCTTTGCAACAATTTATAACATTGCTATAAACATTGTTGCAAACACAGCTGTCAGATGGCTAAAGACATGTGCACACTCCTGAGCTCACCTAGAATTACTCTTTAATAAAGAACCCCAAGAAAACTAAGCAAATTGATTACAGAAGTTAATTGGAAAGTTGTTCAAAATGTCAATCCAATTCAGTTTAATTTCTGACTTTACTGTCCCTTTAAGGGCTGCATATAAATGTATCACTATTAAACACACAAATAATAATAATATATTTCTCAAAAATGTCCATTAACCGAGGACCAAAACAAGGAAAGGTTGCAGGGTTTTCTCTTGGCTGCTCAAACCATTCAGAGGGCTCTTTTGAGTTGTTCAAAGCACATATTTTTATTTACTCTTTTCCTTGAGGGCACAAAAACCATGGCACACATTACTAGTTCTGGGGGGGTTTCTGGGGCCACTAGATGTAGTGCAGAAGGACGCATATAGCCCTTGTGCCGTCATATGGTCATGAATGCTCTGGAGAATCCAACATATAGTGGCACAGAAGTATTGTCTAGACCCAGAAAAGAAAGCTCTCTCAATAAAATAAGTCTAGAAGGTTACATTTTTATTCTACCAATAAAAGGCTTATATATACCACCAAACATCCTTATAGCAAAAGCTTTATGAATATAGATAAGGGACAAAAAAAAATGTAATTCCACATCAATTAATTAATTAATTAATTAATTAATTAATTAATTAATTAATGGGACCATAAACCCTTTGAGATTTTTATACAAAATCTGTATTTATGCTTACACTATTGAGAAATGCATTCTATATTGAAAATTGGTATTCTTTAAAAAGATAGATAATCCCTTTATTACCTATTCCACAGTTTTGCATAACCAACATGTTTATATTAATACACTTTTTACCTCTGTGAATACCTTGTATCTAAGCCTCTGCAGACTGCCCCCTTAGCTCAGTTCTTCTGACAGACTTGCATTTTAGCCAATCAGTGCTGACTCAATACCTCAACAGGAGTGAGCACAATGTTATCTATATAGTACACATGAACTAGCGCTGTCTAACTGGGAAAAACCTTCAAAGGTTAGAAAATAGCATATGAGCCTACCTAGGTTTAGCTTTCCACAACAAATACCAAGAGAACAAAGCAAATTTGATGATAAAAGTAAATTGGAAAGTTGTTCAAAATTGCATGCCCTATCTGAAACATGAAAGTTTAATTTTGACTTGACTGTCCCTTTAACTTTAAAAATTGTGAATTTTCTAATTCCTTAAACTTGAAATGCACCCTGCTGACTTATCAAGGCTAACTCTGCTACATATATTTATATAACTCTGGCTTTAACATATAATAACTGCAAAGCAATGCCCTTTATACTAACTTTATGACTGTGGCGAGCCTTGTTTTCTGCAGACTCAAACTCAGATTGTCTCCTCCAAAAAGGCAAATGGTGAGTGGAGTTTGGTTATTGAAAAATAATTGCAGTAAAAAGATGTTAATTTGTTTTAAAAATGTTTAGACTTGGCTGATGTTATTCTATAGCAACACAACAGAAAAATCTTGTAATTACAATGTGTTTACTGTCCCTTTAATTAAATTTTAAACAATATTGCAATACATTTTGATGATTTATTTTGCTTGCTTTTGCTGTAAAAATTGTGTTTGTCCCATGCTTCATCATAGTTAATACATTTATGGGAATTTAGTTTAATGTCCCTTTAAAGGGACAGTCAATGTTATTTTTTTTTCCATTGTAATATGTCTTGTGCTAATCCTATCACTGTGTAATTCTGCACTCCATTCACTTTGCATTGAGCGCATTATTACCTGTCTTATTTCTAGTGTTGGAAGTGCAGCGCATGCGCGCAGTATAATAACCTCCTTCTTCCTGCAGATAGTAATGTAAAGAGTGAATCAAGATGATTATCTCACAGCGATCAACTCTTTAGTACTCGCTATCTACTATGGTGATGATTCTTAAGCACTACCTGTTTTTATACTAAGGTAAACAGTGAATCGCTGCGCCTCAGTATTTAGTTTAGTATAAGTGTATAAAGGCCCAGAGCGAAAAGAAAGCATGCGCAATTGTGCATATGTAAGACAATAGGAGGAGACTTATTGCAGAGCGGTCTAACGTTGTAAAGGTAGGGGCGTGTTGCAGAATTTTGATTGGATCCGGTGCAACGTTACGATTTAGGCAAAAGGAACACTTGAAAAGGAAATGATAAAAGTATTATTTGGTATGTTGAATCTATAGAATTTTAAAGGGATACTCAAGTCAAAATAAACTTTTATGATTCAGATAGAGCAGCAGTTTTAAGACACATTACAATTTACTTCCATTATCTTTTTATATCACACATGTGCAGAAGCACACAGGGTATACATATACTAGTGTGTGATTGGCTGATGTCTGTCACATGATACAGGGGGCCGGAAAATGGAAGAAAAAAAAATATTTTTAGGTGTTATTGCATTGTCTTTTTATTAATTAATTCTATTGCATTGATTGGTCCTTTAATGTTAAATGAACTAACCTAGTCTAAATAGGAGCTCTAAAAAGATTTCAAATATAATTATTTATTGAACTAAGAAAAAAACTACATAGTGTTTACTGACTCTTTAAATATTTGAAATGGTCTTTAAGGCTTTTGTCTCATTTTTAGACTTTTGAGAGTGCAGTCGCTGGTGGCACATGAAAAGGCTTGTGCTTTACTGATATAGCAGTTATATTATAGAACTGTAATACATAAAAGGAAGGGGGGAAAAAGACGGAGTATAAAACAGGAAATCAGATTTAATTTTTATTTAAATAGCTAATCAGTCTGATTAAGAAATTTCTAGAAATATTTATTTTGATAGTCTAAATCAGGGATGGCCATCAGGCAGTTCAAGGGCCCAATGGGCCCTTTAAACTTGTTCTTGTGCCCCTCCATCCCAGACAAAAGTAGGACTAAAAATATGTGCTACAGTTTATGCGGCCCCAGGATAATGCAAAACTCATATGTGTGCTTTGGGGTGGTCACAACTCAAAACAGAGCCCTCTGAAGGAGAGAAAAGCGGGAAACATATAATATTATAATCACTTTGTTAAATATTATTAAATGAATGTGTGACCCTTAAGGATTCTAAAATATTGATCTAAGGCCCACAAGTGCTAGGAAGTTTTCCATCTCTAGTTTAATGTTATTATATCATTTTACTTCCATTTAAAATAAACATTTGACTCAAAAATGTTTGATATGCATAAATTATACATTTAAAATACACACTAAAAATTTTATAACTGTTTGTAAAACCTATTTTTAACTTCTTGAGTAGAGACAGCCTTTGAAAATCTTCTCCTTCTAGAAGATCTTCTATGTTTCTTTTGCTCAGAAATTAAAAGAACATATTCCTGTATCTAGATAACATACTTATGTTTTTGGAAGATAAAAAAAACATTTGTAACAAAATGCTAACTATATCATAGAAATGAGTATTCCATGTCCATTTAAGGACCTTTGTGACAGAAGTGTTAGTACTGATGGACCTATTTCTATGTTCATGTTCCTAAGAACATCATTTAGTGAACGATTTCTAAAAATGCCTGAAGACCTTAATACAACCTCAAGTCAAAGACATTACCTCCAGCTGTAAGTCCCTATTCTTCATTAAGGCAGCATTCTTCTCTTCACTCTGCCGTGCAAACCTCATGGCTAAGTCGTAGTTTTCATCCTTAAATTTCTTCAGCTCTTTATTTAAATTGTCTCTCTCCTCCTTCATCTTCATGACCCTCTCCTGGTGCTTCTTCAGCTCGCTATTCTTCACCTGCATCTGTCGGATAATGTCATCTTTCTCACACAGAAGTACATGTTGTTCCTTGTACTTCCGTCTCTCTTCTTGGATGACCTGTTGAAGCTTTAACATCTCATTCATGAGGAGCTGGGTCAGGCTGGATTCCCCAGCAGTATCTACACATTAAACAGATGATGTAAATATTCAGCATGGAACCTGATTTAAGGCAGAATGCAGCAAAAAACATTTAAACTAGTTTGAAATTGAAAATATCTAGCTACATTAAGAATTGGGCTTTTAAAGGGACACTGAACTCAAATTTTATCTTTCATGATTCAGATAGAGCATGCAATTTTAAGCAACTTTCTAATTTACTCCTATTATAAAATTTTCTTCATTCTATTGCTATCTTTATTTGAAAAACAAGAACGTAAGTTTAAAAGACGGCCCATTTTTGGGTCACAACCTAGGTTGTGCTTGCTGATTGGTGGCTAAATGCTGTCCAGGGTACTGAACCAAAAATTGTCTGGCTCCTTAGCTTAGATGCCTTCTTTTTCAAATAAAGATAGCAAGAGAAAGAAGAAAAAATTATAATAAGAGTAAATTAGAAAGTTGCTTAAAATTGCATGCTCTATCTGAATCATGAAAGAAACAATTTGGGTTTAGTATCCCTTTAAGTTAGAAATACTGGAAGATCATGGAGATTCTTCTCAGTCAAGTTTCAAGGCAAACTAAACCTATGCTTACAAGGTAGACATAATTAAAACATTCAACAAAAGAAAGAGGTGCTCAACTGGGTGTAAACAAAAATGTATATCCTATTGAATGGCACAGCCTATTTTAGCCACCTGTGTTTTTCTTAGAGGAAAACTTTTAGTATGACAGATTGGTCTAATTTAAAAGTCCCATAATACCAGGAAGTTCTGTAAGCAAATGATCTTCACAGTTTACCACAGATGTAGAGGCCTTATTAGAGGTCTTCTAACTATATTTCCCTAAAGTACAGCAGGTCAGGGGTCCATTTTTGGTTGCCTACCATCACTTTTAGGGGGTATATCCCAATTGTCCATTTGCAAAACACAACACAGGAGAGAACTTAGATTGGCAATGATTGTTACTGTAATAGCTTATTCTGTGTGAATTGCCAACCAAAATGCAAGCTATTTTAGCTCACTTGTGAATTTCATAGAGAAGATCGTTCTTGCGTTAAATCAGGATAAAAATGTCCATATATTGTTAAACTAACTTACTGTTTGTTTGTTTTTTTAAAGATGTTTGCCTTACTGTTGTGCACTACATTAATATTGCATGACAAAGTCTACTTTAAATTTACTATAGTCCTTATGAGGGCTCAAAATTTCTACTTGCCCACTCGTCAGGGACGAGTAGAAATTTAACTGGGGCGAGTAATTAAGATAGTGAGTGAATCAACATTCACGCACTATCGAAGTCTGGTGGCATGAGGCGCAGCGGCAGTTAAGGGGTCTGCCCTGAAGATGTGTCGCATTGTCAACATGGAGGCCTGAGAAGAAGCACAGGCAACAAGGAGAGGCAACAGGTGAGGCTGCGTCAGCATCTTATGTTCAGGTACGTCTGTCCAATATACAACCAACACATGTTAATCCTTGTTCTTGTTTTTTCTTAAATCCTGCATGTGCATATGTAATTTCTCTACAAATTTGCTTTCTGTTTCATCTATAGCAATTTTTTGGAGCTGCCCAGCACTTCATTTACACAGGATTAACAGGAATAAGAGGCTTTTTATGCTATTTTAATGTGCCCAACACGTTACATAATTTGCTTTGAATAGGAAATATATTTTGAATTATTGCTCTGTTATTTGGGACTGAAACCTATATTCAAATGTTGGATATGAAAAGGAAAAGAACTTGCATGCCTTAGTGTTACATCAGACCTTTTCCAAAACAGGAAGAAAACTGTTACCTCTAAGTTGTTAGGTGGAGGTAAAAGAAATGTATGTGCACTCTTGTCTTCCTCAGAACCCCTAACTGATGTTACTTACAATTATGCCCTCATTTTTGTTAATTTATTACTGTATGAAGCATTATTTAATTTGTCATGGTATAAAATAAAAAATAAATAAAAAATGACTACACAATAAGGTTTTTCACAATGACTAATCATATGCAAAGAAGGGGTGTGCGGTAGTGGGTGTGGTGTGGGCAGGTGTTGGGAGGAATCAGAAGTGGCAAGTAACATTTTGGCCTGGCTAGTAGCTTAGGACCTGGAATGTGGTGTGGGAAGGTGTTGGGCGGAATCAGAAGTGGCAAGTAACATTTTGGCCTGGCTAGTAGCTTAGGACCTGGAATTTAGAGACCTGTCCTTATTGATCTCACCAATGATCATGGAGAATACTCGGCTAGGCTCACATCCAGTGATCTTCTTGTACAGATGGGGGTAATAGAGTTCCAGGCTCTCTAGGAAAGCCCCATAACCTTTACACCCAGTCCTTTGCAGGATGTCGAGAAGCATGCCTAGGACAAAACAAAAAGAATGACAGTTATATTCAAGAAATATGGGTCTACAAAACAGAAAACTGGGTCTACAAACATTGGGGTTGATTCCGCTCTTTCTAATCTTGTTTATCAGAAATTTTATGACTGCTGACCCATCTTTTATAACTTATGATGAATCACAGTCCAAGCAATAATACAATTTCTATACTGAGAAACCTTCTGATAAGATCAGCGCAGATAATCAGAAAATCACCCATAGGATGCATGGGCAGCAATGCATTGATGACCACAATCCCCCTGAACATGGGTTTTGCACTTTATTTCAGTAACAAAATGGACACATCATATTAACCACACAAAGGGTGATTATAAATTGCAAAATAAATATATATATATTTTTTTTAAATAATTTTTTATTGAGACAATGGATGGAAATAACAGGGAAGGGAGTGTGTCCCAGCACAAAACAAATACAAAAAGAAAAATAACTGATACATATCACATATGGAAGGTACATAAGAATTAAGACATTGGTGTGCTAATATGGGATTTATTACAATATCATCTAGTCAATAGAATTTCAATATTTATATAATAATAGGAGTCAATGATATGGAAGATATCTAGGTTGAAAACAGAGAGATAATATTTGACATAAGTTATAGCACCGACTTTATGACCTTAAATACGGAGTGCGAACAGTGAAATCAAAACATGTGTGACTGGGACATATAGAAATGAAGTCTCAGTTTTATAATACAGGTAACTAGTGGTCCCTACTCTCAAATAAGGGGTATTCTATACGCTGAAGATAGTGAGAGGAAGGGAGCTTGCATTTATCAGGCCTCCCGTAGGCCTGCGTATATGTGGGGGTGGGGGATGCAGCGGGCAGGAGCCGCTCATAATGTGGGGGAGAAGGGAAGGGGGGGAGGGGTGGAGCTAGATAATTTGTCTTAAAAATACAAACTACAGGGCGATGTGAAATGGAATGGGATTGGATCTCAGGGCTTTTGAGTATACTCCTGAACAACATCTCTAAAATATGAAAACTAGGGCATGTGGATATAAGGGGATTTGCCAAAGAGGATACAAACAGGAGGGGACATTTCTATAGACACAAAAAGTTAGTTAAGGGCCACTACATGAACCCCTCTCCTGGGGAGGTGCCATCTATAGGCGATGCAAGTAAGGAGTAGGGATATGACCCGCAGGCACTAATCGCCAGCGGGAAAGGGAGGAGAGGGGTCAGATAGAAATGGGAGGTGTCTAAGAAGGCTATATCCTGAAAAAGATATGGGTCCCTCAAGTAGAAGTATAATGGAAGTCAGTATAGACATATAATGTGTGCCAAAACTTAGGATAGCCTGTGGTATATTTTTGCCTTTATATAAAGGCTTGCTATATGGCTCACCCATATCTCCCTAATTTATAAAAGATGGGGTATATAAGGGAGCTATTATTAGAGTGGGAGTAAACTTGGGAATTTTCCCATAAGGTTGTTCAGGTTATAATAGGAACCTTCACATACAAAACTTCACATACAAAACAAATGGATAGATAGAGGGCAAAATGAACCGCTAACTGCAAAACATACAACTCTCAGGGAGTAATAAATGGTGTATAAGAGGAGATATTGTAAAGTCTCCATCTTCTGTGCAATGGGGAACTTTAAGAGAGATATGGGAGTCGCTTGCTATTTTTCACATCTATGCAGTCTGAAAAGGACTCTCCGGTCTTGTCAATTAAAGATACAGATAGAGTAAATAGAGCGAAGCATGCCCTAATATCTACAGCTGAGTACATTGTTTGACAGTATGGGTAACAAAGGTATGTGAACAAATAAAAACTCCACATTTCTTTGCAAATTCTGACAAGTTCACCTCAGTATTAAGAGTTCATCTACATAAAATAACCCAATCCAAGTACAGTAACATAACAAGGCGACTCTCCCCTTGCCTAAGTCTCATATAGTTAACATGGGCACCCAATGTGGCAGCTAGTTGGCAGTGTATTGCATGGAAAGAGCTCCTAACATTACAGCTTCTAGGGAGATGGTAGAGGTGTAACTAATAGATAGCATGTTTAATAAGTTAGAGCTTCATCTCTAGCATAGAGTCTCAGTACTGTTCTGAACGCTCAGATTCTATATGTATCTCTAGGATATAAAAAAACAAGGTAATAACAATTTACATTTGGAGCTATATAGATATTATAGACTAAAGCATGTCAAATCTAGCAGCTTAAATGAGACAGATAGAAAATGATGGTAACTGTGTAAACATAAGCTACTAACAAAATATGTGATAGATATGAATTCAATAACTATGAATTAGATACTGATCTCAAATAGAGTTGCTCTCAGTAAAGTGTCCACCATTAGTATCCTAAAGGGCAGTCCATCTAGGTAGCTTAATTATCTGGTTTTATAACAGAGTCGTTACCCCACTTCAATTTTAAAGAGAAAGATTATGGGATAATCTCCTGTTACGCCGGGGCTTCAACTCTCCTCCTGGATCAAAAGGCCCCATCAGTAGTCTAGATTCTGCTACAGAAACCAGCGCTCCTAAACACTGCAACAGTCTCATTCCTATCGCCACAGTATTGACATTACCATGTCCTCCTAGCCTGTTATTTAAGAAGGGGGGAGAGGCCATTAAAGTTCCGTTTAGTGATAAGGCCATTCCAGATCTCCAATGTCCAACCTTATTAAAACTCCCCTTCTCTATGCAACAGACATCTCCCCAGGCTATGTGCGCCAGCAAGCTCTGACTATCTTCCGACACATTATTTCCAAAAGTTAGAGAGCTGTCAGAGATAGCTCCAGCAGTGCGGTAAACCACCAAACTAGGTGTATCCCCCGGCTCCTTGGAGTACTCACCACAGCTGATGCATGCGAGACATGGGGCAGATCTCTGAACTGGGGCATCACTGTCTAAAAAAGCTGAACAGTGATCCCCTATGTATGGGCAAGTCAGATCCCAGCTATATTCCTGTCCTCTTAGCAGTAGTGAGGGAGAGCCGACCAGAGGTATGCGATTAGCGTTATTCTTATCCTGTGACCTCTTTGCGCTTAGTCCACTCTCCTCACACGCTGGATCCCGGTCAGCAGCAAGTTCTGCCCGTAGTGACAGAAATTGGGCGTCAAGCTTGTCTCCCAGCTGCAGAAGAAGCAATGTGAGCTCCGCCATTTTGGGCACAAATCCGCTCCACGGTAGTCTCAGATCCGCCAGAGAATAGTGCGATGGGTATTTACACTAAGTGGAGTTGTAAGGTATATGGATTAGGCTTCTCCTTAACACGGCCACTGCTGGTTAAGATCCACGCTGTCTCATAGTATCCCTGAGCATGATGTACAGTACCGCATGGTAGTCCACAAATCAAGAAGTTGTCTCTCCTGTAGATTCTAGCATTTCCAGCTATCTCTGAACTCAACAGGTGGTGTTATCCCCTTCTAGATCTTAAGTCCTAGATCAGTTTGTGAGTTTGTGTGGAATTACAGACATAAAGATTGTTTTTTAAAAAATATAGAGTCAGGAGCTCTATCAGAGCAAGTCTTGCTCCCTTGATGGCTAGCTCCGCCCCCCACAAAATAAATATTTTAATATGTTTTCCAGTATTCCAAGACAATTTGGAATAATTATATTATCTTGCACATGTGCACTAACACCATTTTAGATGTGTATATATATATATATATATATATATATATATATATATATATATATAGGGGTGGAAGATCAACTAAAGATTTTTTTGAAGAACAGAATGTTTATACAGAATCTCAAACTAAATTTATACTGTAGTTGTTGAAGACAGTTTTACACAACAACTATTTTTTTATTTGAACATACTTTTTACAAGCAAAAGAGAGGTACCGCCATGGGCGCTAATATGGTACCACCATACGCAGCCATATACATGGGAATATATGAACAAAAATATGTATATACAAATTAATTTTAAAAAATTGCATGCGTATGGTGGCGCTATATTGATGATGTATTTATGATATGGTTGGGGGATGTGGATGCACTTAACCAATTTGTTATTGAATTAAATACAAGTACTGAAAATATTGAGTTCACTCTGCAATATAGTTTAGACTTAATTCATTTCTTAGACATGTCAGTCTATGTGGAAAATAACTCCTTGAAAAAGGATATATTTACCAAGCCTACAGATAGAAATACTCCTTTATCTTATAGCAGTTGTCATCCAGAGAATACTCTTAAAGGGACATGAAACCCAAAAAAATTATTTCATGATTCAGATAGAGAATACAATTTTGAAAAACTTTCTAATTTACTTCTATTATCTAATCTGTTTTATTCACTTGTTATCATTTTTTGAAGGAGCAGCAATGCATTAATGGTTTCTAACTGAACACATGGGTGAGCCAATCACAAACGATATATATATGCAGTCACCAATCAGCAGCTAGACCCTAGGTTCTCTGCTGCACATGAACTTGCCTAGATAAACATTTCAGCAAAGGATAACAAGAGAAAGAAGCAAATTAAATAATAGAAGTAAATTGGAAAGTTGTTTGAAATTGTATTCTCTATCTGAATCATGAAAGAAAAATTTTGGGTTTCATGTCCCTTTAAGTCTCTCCCTAAATCTCAATTTATAAGAGTGAAGAGATTGGTAAGCAATGAGGATATGAGAAAGAACAGACTCAAAGAAATGAGCCAAAAGTTATCCTAATGAAATGCTAATGTCAGAATTAGAAAAGGTCAATCAAATGGACAGAAATCAATTACTTATTAAGAATAAGAGCAATGATAAGAAAAAGAGGATTCATTTTATTAGTACATATAATGTGAATAGTCATCAGGTTTCAGGAATAGTTAAACACTGGTATATCCTAAGAAATAGCTATCCTGAAATCCAAGAATTCCAGATTATGCCTATTTTGGCATTTAAAAGACCAAAAAAATTATATGACTGGCTAGTAAAATCAGATTTAGGAAGTAAAAAAATCTATTAAATTAACAACAAATAAGAAAGGAACTGTCCCATTTTATAATTATTCTCATTGTAGTAACGTGATTAGAGGGGATACAGTATCACACCCCCATTCAGGTAGAAAATATAGAATAAATGGACTATTTACATGTCAGACAGATTATGTTATTTATCGCCTTAAATGTCCTTGGGGTTTAATTTATATTCGGGAAGCTACCCAAAAAGTCAAGGACCAAATTACCCTACATAAATATAACATACGTAAAGGAACATTATATTTACCCGTATCAGTGCATTGTAAAGAAATGAATCATGACGTAAGTCAATTAAGGTTCCAGGTTTTGGAACATATATCTAAACAACGAAGGGGCCAAGACAGAATTAAAACATTGAAACAAAGAGAGGTGGTATGGATTAATAAATTAGATAGCATGTGGACAAAAGGACTCAATAAAGATTATAATCTATTCCTCTTCCTATAATTGTATTAATTGATATTTTTCTATCTTTTTAATCATAGATCCAGATTCTCCTAAGAATAAGAACTGAAAACAGCACATCAATCTTCTACAAAAATGTATTCCCAAAAGAAATAAATCACTATAGAAAAAGATGTTAAAAAGGCATTAAAAATTAAAGATTAAAAAAATTAACAACAAAAAATAAAAAATAGAAACCTATAAAAATGTAATTATTGTTAAATAACATTTTGGGGTTAAGTAGGGATTTAATAAAGAAGGAAACTACGTTTATTTTTTTATTTTTTGTTATAAATGTATACATTGTCATATGTTTTGTAGTTCCAATATTTCTAGGTCACACTAAATAGTGCTAAGCTATAGTAACACTGTAATGCATCAAATTGAAATAAGTAATAATATAATAGGTGCTAAGAATGCAAGTATGTTCTCCTAAGTTACCCTAAGGTTAGATGTGCATGTATTCCATCTTGCCATATAAGTTTAGGTAAAAATGTGATTAGTTATGTGATGTCTGTATTCATTTTAAAGGGACACTGAACTCAAAAAATATTTTTTTTTCATGATTCAGATAGAGCATGGAAATTTAAGCAACTTTCTAATTTACTCCTATTATCACTTTTTCTTCATTCTCTTGCTTTCTTTATTTGAAAAAGAAGGCATCTAAGCTATTTTTTTGGTTCAGACCATGGAAAGCACTTGTTTATTGGTGGGTGAATTTATCCACCAATCAGCAAGAACAACACAGTGTGTTCACCAAAAATGGGCCGGCATCTAAACTTACATTCTTGCATTTCAAATACAGATACCAAGAGAATGAAGAAAATTTGATAATAGGAGTAAATCAGAAAGTTGCTTAATATTGCACACTCTAACTGAATCACAAAAGAAAAAAATTGGGTTCAGTGTCCCTTTAAGTAAAAAAAATAAAAAAATTGTATAATATACAATAAGCATAAAATAAAAAAATCACGTCACATAATTTATACATACTTTTTTTTAAATTAATTGTAAAAATCGTATATCTTTTCCAAGTGGAAATGTTGACACTTAAGGGTTTTATTAAATGAAGATATCGTTAAAAAATGTAAAAAACAAAAACAAAGTAACACTGTTGTTGTTCACGTTTGTGTATAATAGAATACCATTGTCTCTTTAAACCTTAATGAAGTAACACAGAACACATGTAATTATCTTATTTCACTGCCTATATATTTGTGGCTTTTATTATGTATTAATCACTTGGCTTGAGAAAGGGCACTGCCCGAAACTTCGCCTATGTTTGTGAGCTTGTAATTAATCACAATTGAAGTCCAGGAGTGCTGCAGTCTATTTATCGTTGGGATTTAATAATTTCCCTTCCCATCTTGTTAATTGCCAACCGAGATCAATTATACAGTTTTACCCAGTTTTTAGATTAAACAGATGTCCTGAAAATCATGTTTTGAAAAAATGCTTTTTGCTTTCTCTAAAACCTTGTGTTCTAACAGAAATAGAACTTCGGTAGAGACAAACCTCATTCTGTGCAGTGAGGTTTGGAAGTTTTGCTGATATTTTAAACCTCGTCACTTAGCGGTTTTAACAATTTATATTATCAACTTTTTAAAATACTGTTTTAGAAAATGAGATACGTTGCGGCCACTTTCTTCTTATGGAAATTAGTTTCCTGTAGTGTTCATCTTGATTTTAGATGAATATCTCCCCAAAACTGAGAACTTAGTTTACATAAAGGGGCCTGAAACCTAACAATATTTTTTTCATGATTCAGAAAGAGCATACAACTTTAAACAACTTCCCAATTTACTTCTATCACCTAATTTGCTTTGTTCTCTTGGTATCATTTGTTGGAAAGCATACCTAGGTAGGTTAAGGAGCTGGAAGCTAGCTGTTAATTGGTGGCTGCATATATATATATATACACCTCTTGTCATTATCTTACCAATGAGTTCAGCTAGCTCCCAGTAGTACATTGCTGCTCCTTCAAAAAAAGATACAGAGAGTATGGAGCAAAATTGTGAAACGCGCGTCAGGGGTGTACATGCCAGGAGTATTGTCTCCTTTTAACTCCGCTTACTCCCAGGTTTTACAATATGATCCTGAAATTATTTCAGCTAGCATAAAGATAATTATAGCTCCCGCTATAGAAGGAGCTTAGCCTCAGATAGTTGATTTAAAAATGGGTGATTCTTATGCCCAGGCAGACTCCCTATTGTGGACAGCATAACATATTATTAATAAGTGGCACTAGTTGTCAGGTATGAATATCATGCTCCACCTAGGAGTTTAAGTATTTTTAATTTATCAGGTATGTGTTGTGCTTGTTTGTTATATAATTTCAATAAGTAATTGCGTGAAAGAACTGGCTGCTCTGTCCGCATTCACTGGAGAAATGGACTGGATTGGCCAGCGTGGTGGCCATCTTTGTTTAGGGCAAAGTTATTATCTACTATGGTGAGTGAGGGCAGAGCCGCAGCGGTGTGCAGAAAAGGCATATGGAGCAGAGAGACAGGTGCCCCTATATGGAAGGCATCTGTAGGCACATGCCTACTCTGCCTAATGGTAAATCCGGCCCTGGAAAAAAGTATGTACACATTTTTTAACTTATTTTTTGTATGCACTATATTATCTTGAATTGACAAACCTTTTTTTGCACATATCTTCTTTTGTGATTTTTTGTACAAGTATATATTATATTTGCTAGCCACCTCATAACAAACAGTTTGTTGATTATATATAGACAACTGAATTACTGTTTGTTATCATTGATTATTAATAGTGCACTAGACCCACAAACAAGTTTCAAGTAAATAATTAAACATTTCATAATACAATCTCATACTGTTTAATATCCTTTAGTAATATAGTGTTGTAAATATAATAATATTTTCCTGCTCACCGTCACTCAATCTTCAATAAGCGTCTCCTGTCTCCCCTGCTTTACGTAAATGCATGACGGGAGTTGTAGTCTTTGGCTTTTTAGTTCTTCGTTGCGCTGTGAAAAATTTGTCGGGGCAGCGTGGTGACGGGAGATGTTGTGCTGGGAATGTTTTTTATAAGCTCACTTACTTGTGACATCTCCATAGCGCCACGTCATCGCTGAAGCAGATGTGCCGGTGCTGGAAAAGCAAAAAGTTTTACGGAGCACCGGATTAGCGGTTAAAATAGAAACACTTGATTTATTTATTTTGCATAAAAGCCGTTTGTTACAAGCAGAGGAGATTGTCCATACTTCCTTTAGATTCAATGCTTTACTTTTATGCAAAATAAATAAATAAAGTGTTTCTATTTTAACCGCTAATCCAAACTTTTTGCTTTTTCATATGCTAGTTTGGGACACACAGTGAGCACGGATTGACAGCGGAGTGCCTGTTTAGGATTGGTGGGCTGAACACAAACCTACCTATTTATCCAATCAATGCACGGACAGAGGACACCATATTACATGGGTTACAGTTTAAACAGCTATACAGAGGAAAACGGAACAGGAGCGTAACGGATCGGCATTGAGATACAGGAACCGGAGGTACCGGATAAGAATACAACAAAGTCACACAGGTACCGGTATTTACAGCGGAGAAGTCTGGCATAAAACCGGGAGGTCCCGGTGCGATAAACAGTCAACTTTTTGCAAATTACTGCACACTCCCTATATCATAATATATGTAATGGTGAACAATGTTTGTATAAACCCAGTAAATCCAGAAACTACACCTGAAAGAGGGTACAGGGAAGTGTTCCCACTGAATATACCTAGTGACCGGGTGTATAAGGCGGGTTATACATTGTGACATATAAACATTTAACAAGCAGGTTTTCTTGCAATTTATTTTGTGTTACCGAAGCTCCAGTCTAGATAACTAAAAATAAATAATATGCACAATTATCTGTATGTGTTTTACACTTAAAGGGACATGAAACCCAAATTTTTTATTTCATTATCCAGATAGAGAATCCAATTTTAAACAACTTTCTAATTTACTTCTATTATCTAATTGGTTTCATTCTCTTGGTATCATTTGTTGAAGGAGCAGCAATGCACTAATGGTTTCTAACTGAACACATTGGTGAGCCAATCATAATCAATATATATATATATATATATATATATATGCAGCCACCAATCAACAGCTAGAACCTAGGTTCTCTGCTGCTTCTGACCTTGCCTAGATAAACCTTTCAGCAAAGGATAACAAAAGAAGGAAGCAAAGTAAATGATAGAAGTAAATTGGAAAGTTGTTTAAAATTGTATTCTCTATTTGAATCATGAAAGAAACATTTTGGGTCTCATGTCCCTTTAAGCTCTCACATTTGTTTTGTTGTGCCGGCGTTGGCTCTGAGCGTTTGCCGAACGCGGCCCAAGAGAACAGTCCCCAAGCAGGGGATCTCAGCAAGGTGTAAAATTTCAACTACACGGACATTGAATTTCTAAATTATTTTAAAGACTAATAAACAAAGAACATTTTAATTAGGTTATACAAACTGTCTTAATTTAAGTCAGTTTTACAAATGTTACATTAAAGAATTTTAAAAATCCAGAGAAAATTAGAGGTTCTTATTTGATTTGTCAATGAGATACTTTACCAGCCAATGCGTTTTGTGCAGAGATCTTTACACCACTTTGAATTTATGTTTTATAAAAAACGTTAGGTGCTCTGACCAATAGACCAATTTCACACTGGATGTTAATTTCACTCTTCTGTTTACAGACTGGACCTTTTAATTGTCACATTGATGGGGACACCAATAAGATCTTGTAGTACCTCACCTGTTCTGTGTTTATTTTCTACAAAACTCACCTACTTTCCTTTTCCGAATCACAAGGCTGGGATCATTGAATACTTGCTCTTCGTCATCGCTGTTGATGACCTGACACTGTCGGAGGTAAGGGGTTATTCGATTAGGGTCAATCACAGAGATCAGCTTGACGCGGTAATTCTCTAGTTTCTGCCAGCATTCCTCATTCTCCTCTTCAGACATGATCATTTCACTGAAAACAAAAGTTAAGATGGCATAAACATGCTGATTCATAAAAATAGAAAATTGCACATGAAATTGATATTATGACCATGAATCATTACAAGCATTGAGTAACTGTGGTTATCTTCACACAATATGGGCTAGATTATAAGTGGAGCGCTAAATTATCGTGTGCCCGTAAAATTTGCCCGTTTGCATGAGCGTGATAATTAACCAGTGGCTAGTTATTGCTACAGTGAGCTAGCGGTAGCAATTAGCGCTCACAAATTTTACCAGAGATCCGATCTCATTTTCTAAAATTGCCCCAAATGCCCTCAAAATAGAGGGCATTATAGTTTTTAATTGGGAAAAAAGGTAGCATTTTTTTTTAATTAAAAACAACTGCACTAGGCAGTTTTTGGGGTCTAAAGTAGGTAGGAGTAGGGTGTTACATTGCGTCTATGGGAATTGTGTTTTCCCAGTAAATATATATGTATATGCTTATATACATATATGTTTATGTCTTAATATGTGTATATACACATAAATATATATGTATTTATTACAAAATGCTGCCCATCGCTGCGCTACTTACCCCCTTCACTGAGCGAGGTTCTGATGCCGTCTGTGATGTCATCAGAATGAGGCTCCCATTAGAGCCTATGGAGGTGCGCTCTCGCAAGCGCAATGCTTCCCAGCAATGCGAACATGAGCTCGCGTTCGCATTGTTGTTAACTTGTAATACCAGTGCACATTAGCGTACGCTGGTATTTCACAGTGAAGCACAAATATCACTTTCATAAAAGCAATATTTAGCGCTATTTTTGTTATCTGGCCCTTTATCTGTGAACACCTGGGCTACTGTGTGTGTCACATGACGTGAGTTTTTTGTGTTACCTAATAAGTTAATCAGCAGACATTGAGAATCTTAGTAAGCAGATAAGTTAGAAAGATAATAGTAATAGAATCCAAAGCATTATTGCTTTTTTTTTTACAACCAATAAAATAGTGTCCTGGGTTTTAAAGCAATAAGAAACAGTCTGTATCATTATCGCAATAAAAGTTTTAAAAAAAAACGTAATGTGCGGGATTATGTATATGGTGCAGGCTTCAGCGTAACTGCTGAAACCTGCGTCACACGTAATTTCACCTCGCACATCGGGGTATTACACAAACCCCGCTGGCAGTTCATAAAGTGCCGTAAGTCGGATAAACTAGCGATATCCAGAAATGAGCGTAAATACAAATTTCTGTAGTCGCCAGTGACTTAAAGGACCAGTCAACACTGTAGATTTGCATAATCAACAAATGCATGATAAGAAGACAATGCAATAGCGCTTAGTCTGAACTTCAAATGAGTAGTAGAGTTTTGTTAAATAAATTGCAAACTTATGTATATGTCCACTCCTCTATCATGTGACAGCCATCAGCCAATCACAAATGCATATACGTATATGCTGTGAATTCTTGCACATGCTCAGTAGGAGTTGGTGATTCAAAAAGTGTAAATATAAAAAGACTGTGCACATTTTGTTAATGGAAGTAAATTGGAAAGTTGTTTAAATTTGCATCCTGTATTTGAATCTTGAAGTTTAATTTTGACTTGAGTGTCCCTTTAAGACACTTTAGAAACTGCCGGCACCTAAGAAAATAAAAAAAACCATCTCCTGTAAAAGTCTAACTCGCCTCCCAAAAATAAACCAGACACGTCAAAACCCCTATATCCGCTATCAAACCCATATCCAAACTAATAATTAAACTATTAACCCCTAATCCGCCATTCACAGATATCGCAAACTACCTAATAAAAGTATTAACCCCTAATCCGCCATTAACCCACATCGCAATAAACCTAATAAAGTATATTATTTTTTAGGATTTTTTAGTGTTAGTTTTTTTATTTTGGGGGGTTTGGTGGGTGGGGGTTTTTACTGTTAGAGGGGGCTCTAAAGAGCTGTTTAACTTAGGGCAAGTCCCTACAAAAGGCCCTTTTAAGGGCTATTGATAGTTTAGTATTAGATTAGGGGGTGTTTTTATTTTGGGGGGCTTTTTTATTTTCATAGGGATTAGGTTTAATTTTTTTAATTTTTAATAATTTGGTTTATTATATTATGTTAAATTAGACTTTTTTATTTTTTGTAATCTTAGATTAATTTAAACAAGTTTTTTTATTTTTAAGTAATGTTAGCTTTTTTATTTTAATTGTAACTTAGTATTTTTTAATTTAGGTAATTGGGGTTATTTAGGGGGTGATAGGTTAGGGGTCTTAGTAATTTAATTAGTTATTTGCGTTGTGGGGGTTTGGCGGATTAGGGGTTAATAGATTTATTAGGATTATTGCGTTGTGTGGGTTTGGCGGATTAGGGGTTAATATAAAACAACAAAAGATATTTTGGTGCACATCCAACCACTTAAGTCCACTCTTTCATGGCATATTAGTATATGCTTCTGTCTGCCAAATATACTTACATAGCTTCTAATAAGATTGGGATAAACATCTCGCAATAATATGAGCTTATATTTGTGCTGCAAAAACAAATATACTTCTATCTGCTAAATATATTTACATAGTTCAAATAAAATTGAGATTAACATCTTGCAATAGTATTGACTTATATTTATGCTGCAAATTTTTTTTTGCTTTTTAAAAAATGCCTTTAAATGAAATGGGATCTTAGTCACACAATATGATCATATTCTGCTAAGCCAGTCTACCACTTACAAGGTGTCCCACATCAGACCGGTCCTATACTAACCAGTTTCCACACTGCAGCAAGTCATATTTACACAGTGTGAAGCTTTCTAGCTTATTGAGTATATTTATCAGGAACACACCTGGGCTGGGTGGCGTGCAGTAACCAAAGGGGAGGGATTTGGTCAGCTCCCTATTTAAGAAATACAACAGAGGGGTTTTATATACTTTTTTATGTTTATTTCGATGTGGGTTAATAGTGGTTAAGGGGTTAATATACTTTATTAGGTATATTGCGATGTGGGTTAATGGCGGATTAGGGGTTAATATACTTTATTAGTTATTGCGGTGGGGGATTGCGGTTGACAGGTAGATATTGTGCATGCGTTAGGTGTTAGTTAATATTTTCAGGCAGTTACGGGAGTTACAGTGCTCACATGCTCAGCGCAAGTCTTGCTGCGCCTGCCTATGTGTGGCGAGGTGAAAATGGAGTAAAATTTCTCCATTTTCACCATGTAAGTCCTTGCGCTGAATATGTGATAATGATTTGCGACTCGGTTCTATGTTAGCTTATGGGAGTAAAAATTGCGGCTGACGGGTGAAATATACGTGCCGCATTTATATGCGGAGCTGTATATGTGATACCAAAACCATGTAAAAACCGGCATCGCCCGCAAAATAGCATATGTAATTTTGCCCAATATGTGCAGGGTTCATTATTTCCTAGCACAGCCCCATAAAGGGGCTGAGATCTCTAAAGGACATACTTGAAAACGAGAGAAATCTCAATGTATCTTTCCTGGTAAAATATTTTATAAATAATAAATAAATAATAAAAGGAAAGCATCATTTATAAGTGCTCATTTTACAAGATAACAAGTAAGTTCTTTTTATGTTTGCTATGATTTAATATATATTTTGATAATAAAGGAGCACCATTTCACATCTCTTGAATCATATTGATAGATTAGCTCTTTTAAAGGAATTAATTAATTAATAGTTGCCTGTACTATTTGCTGGTTTACAAAACAAAAAATTATTTTAAGAAACTATTTTGCAAGTTCTTGCTACACAAAATTAAGCAATTGCAAAATGAATTTTAGGAAGTACTCAAATCTTCACCTAAAATAAGGGCTAACTGGAAATAAAACAAGTGTTTAGTGGGAGACTGGGCTAAAGGGAAAACACTGCAATATACTTTTATAATGTTGTTTGCTGTATTTTTCAGTAATTTTGTTCTGATTGGCTCCTTCAAACAAGGCAAGGTGGGTGGAGTTAAGTTATTGAAAAACAATTGTAGCAAACAAGGTAATATGGAATTCCAATCAGTTTCAAATACGTCCATTATGTTAGTTTATTGCAAGAAGGCAGAAAGATCTTGTAATTGCAAAACATATATTGTCCATTTAACTGAGGCTGGATACTATGTAGATTAGTGCAATATAATAGATCGTATTTTAGTTAATCAACAGCTAGTTTCCTACAAGTGTATTCTAGACAGTTCAAACTTGTATTTATGCTGCTACTTTGTATACACACATGAATTAGAAATGTATTGTAAAGATACCTAGTATATCCTTTCACATGGGCGGCTGCAAACATCTTTTTCCAGGGAGGGGACCACACACACACATATACATATATACACATATACACATACCTAGTGGCTGCTTGATCTGTGCAAGAGCTCATATCTGACAACAAATGACCACAGGACAGGAGAAAAAAAAAACATACATTCCTTGCTTTTTAAGTGATATGTCCCTGGACAACAAAACAGTGCAACATTTTCTAACATAATTACTGTATTAAATGTTTTTTTTAAACTTTTATTTTGTATGTAGATCTTTCACAATAGAGTGATTAATAGCTGATATATACTGTGCACTCCTACAGCCAGTCATCACAAATGAGTTCAATTGGATTAGTTAAAGTGGGCTCTATGAATAACTGATAATAAATCAAATCTTTACTTTGGGCAAATTTTTGCACATCCTAGAAAGTTAGTAATGTATAATGTTATAATGCAGTGCAGGTCAGTGCCATACTGAAAGTGTTTAAGCAGAAGCACCCAGATTACACAATTTGTGGCACTGAAATTTAAAGTGTATTACTGTTGGCACTTCTGCTTTTGGAATTCACAATGTAATTACCTCTTAAAGGGACATTCTAGTGCAAAAAATGTATAAAGTATGCACTTTTTGCACCATGGACTCTCCAGTTATATTTGTTTAATGCTGCAAAGGGGTTTAAACACATTGTACATTTTTTGCTAGGAGCTAACTGGCATCGGCAGTCAGATGACCCCACCAATCACCTGCTATGTTCAGCACTGCAGCTGTACCTCTTGCACCTTCTAGCAGGACTTTGACTATGCATTTAACCCCTTACTGGCACTAATATGTAGTTATATTATGTAACATATACACTGTATTTAGAATTATATATATATTTTAGAGAGAGATGGGAAAAAGCTCAATATATACAACAAAGTATCCTTATATATTTATTAATTTATAAAACTAATCAGTTCTGCTTTTTCAAATCCACACAGCACAGCTTATATAATCAGTTTTCCATGTCTGAGCTACATCACAGGTGATATAATCAGCTTCTCGTGTCTGAGCTACAGCACAGTTGATGTAATCAGCTGATCATGCCTGAGCTACAGCACATGTATGTAATCAGCTGCTCATGTCTGAGCTGCAGCACAGGTGATATAATCAGCTGCTCATGTCTGAGCTGCAGCACAGGTGATATAATCAGCTGCTCATGTCTGAGCTGCAGCACAGGTGATATAATCAGCTGCTCATGTCTGAGCTACATCACAGGTTATATAATCAGCTTCTCGTGTCTGAGCTACAGCACAGGTGATGTAATCAGCTGCTCATGTCTGAGCTACATCACAGGTTATATAATCAGCTTCTTGTGTCTGAGCTACAGTACAGGTGATGTAATCAGCTGATCATGCCTGAGCTACAGCACAGGTGATGTAATCAGCTGATCATGTCTGAGCTACATCACAGGTTATGTAATCAGCTTCTCGTGTCTGAGCTACAGCACAGGTGATGTAATCAGCTGCTCATGTCTGAGCTACATCACAGGTTATATAATCAGCTTCTTGTGTCTGAGCTACAGTACAGGTGATGTAATCAGCTGATCATGCCTGAGCTACAGCACAGGTGATGTAATCAGCTGATCATGTCTGAGCTACAGCACAGGCAATGTAATCAGCTACTCATGTCTGAGCTACAGCACAGGTGATGTAATCAGATTCTCGTGTCTGAGCTACAGCACAGGTGATGTAATCAGCTACTCATGTCTGAGCTACAGCACAGATGATGTAATCAGCTGCTCATGTCTGAGCTACAGCACAGGTGATGTAAAAAGCTACTCCTGTCTGAGCTACAGCACAGGTGATGTAATCAGCTACTCATGTCTGAGCTACAGCACAGGTGATGTAATCAGCTGCTCATGTCTGAGCTACAGCACAGGTGATGTAATCAGCTGCTCATGTCTGAGCTACAGCACAGGTGATGTAATCAGCTGTTCATGTCTGAGCTTTAGCTCAGGTGATGTAATCAGCTACTCATGCCTGATACAGCACAGGTGAAATAATTAGCTGCTCATGTCTGAACTTTAGCTCAGGTGATGTAATCAGCTGCTCATGTCAGATACAGCACAGGTGAAATAATTATCTGCTCATGTTTGAGCTGCGGCACAGGTGATATAATCAGCTGCTCATTTCTGAGCTACAGCACAGGTGATGTAATCAGCTGCTCAGGTCTAAGCTAGAGCACAGGTGTTGTAATCAGCTGCTCATGTCTGAGCTACAGCACAGGTGATGTAATCAGCTGTTGAGGTCTGAGCTAGAGCACAGGTGATGTAATCAGCTGCTCATGTCTGAGCTACAGCACAGGTGATGTAATCAGCTACTCATGTCTGAGCTATAGCACAGGTGATGTAATCAGCTCCTCATGTCTGAGCTACAGCACAGGTGATGTAATCAGCTGCTCATGCCTGAGCTACAGCACAGGTGATGTAATCAGCTGATCATGTCTGAGCTACAGCACAGGTGATGTAATCAGCTACTCATGTCTGAGCTACAGCACAGGTGATGTAATCAGCTACTCATGTCTGAGCTACAGCACAGGTGATGTAATCAGCTACTCATGTCTGAGCTACAGCACAGGTGATGTAATCAGCTGTTCATGTCTGAGCTACAGCACAGGTGATGTAATCAGCTACTCATGTCTGAGCTACAGCATAGGTGATGTAATCAGCTACTCATGTCTGAGCTACAGCATAGGTGATGTAATCAGCTGCTCATGTCTGAGCTTTAGCTCAGGTGATGTAATCAGCTACTCATGTCTGATACAGCACAGGTGAAATAATTAGCTGCTCATGTCTGAGCTGCGGCACAGGTGATGTAATCAGCTGCTCATGTCTGAGCTTTAGCTCAGGTGATGTAATCAGCTGCTCATGTCAGATACAGCACAGGTGAAATAATTAGCTGCTCATGTCTGAGCTGCGGCACAGGTGGTATAATCAGCTGCTCATGTCTGAGCTACGGCACAGGTGATGTAATCAGCTACTCATGTCTGAGCTGCTGCACAAGTGATGTAATCAGCTGCTCATGTCTGAGCTAAAGCACAGGTGATATAATCAGCTGATCATGTCTGAGCTAAAGCACAGGTGATATAATCAGCTGCCTATGTCTGAGCTACTGCACAGGTGATATAATCAGCTGATCATGTCTGAGCTACAGCACATGTGATGTAATCAGCTGATCATGTATGAGCTGCAGCACAGGTGATATAATCAGCTGATCATGTCTGAGCTACAGCACAGGTGATATAATCAGCTATATATGTGCAAGCTACTAAACAGGTGATATAATCAGCTGCTCATGTCTGACAAACAGGGCAAGTGATATACTCACTATAACATTTAAACATGAATTCATTGGTTAACTGCTCACACAGAAATATTTTAATCTATTTTTTTTTTTTTTAATGAATACGTTTCTGTCTATTACTGGTGTATCCTTCAAATCCACTTGTAACGCTTAAGCAGCACTTAGTAGCCTCTTTGTTCAGTGCATCTATCAGGAACCATTTGATTCTGAACATTCAGTTCCACTTACTTTTACAGAATAAACTCATACTATTTCTTTCCTGAAGCTACTTATACAGTTGCAAGAAAAAGTATGTGAACCCTTTGGAATGATATGGATTTCTGCACAAATTGGTCATAAAATGTGATCTGATCATCATCTAAGTCACACCAATAGACAATCACAGTCTGCTTAAACTAATAACACACAAAGAATGAAATGTTGCCATGTTTTTATTGAACACACCATGTAAACATTCACAGTGCAGGTGGAAAAAGTATGTGAACCCTTGGATTTAATAACTGGTTGAACCTCCTTTGGCAGCAATAACTTCAACCAAACGTTTCCTGTAGTTGCAGATCAGACGTGCACAACGGTCAGGAGTAATTCTTGACCATTCCTCTTTACAGAACTGTTTCAGTTCACCAATATTCTTGGGATGTCTGGTGTGAATCGCTTTCTTGAGGTCATGCCACAGTATCTCAATCGGGTAGAGGTCAGGACTCTGACTGGGCCACTTCAGAAGGCGTATTTTCTTCTGTTTAAGCCATTCTGTTGTTGATTTACTTCTATGCTTTGGGTCATTGTCCTGTTGCAACACCCATCTTCTGTTGAGCTTCAGCTGGTAGACAGATGGCCTTAAGTTCTCCTGCAAAATGTCTTGATAAACTTGGGAATTCATTTTTCCTTCGATGATAGCAATCTGTCCAGGCCCTGACGCAGCAAAGCAGCCCCAAACCATGATGCCCCCACCACCATACTTCACAGTTGGGATGAGGTTTTGATGTTGGTGTGCTGTGCCTCTTTTTCGCCACACATAGTGTTGTGTGTTTCTTCCAAACAACTCAACTTTGGTTTCATCTGTCCACAGAATATTTTGCCAGTCCTGCTGTGGAACATCCAGGTGCTCTTGTGCAAACTGTAAATGTGCAGTAATGTTTTGTTTGGACAGCAGTGGCTTCCTCTGTGGTATCCTCCCATGAAATCCATTCTTGTTTAGTGTTTTACGTATTGTAGATTCGATAACAGGGATGTTAGCATTTGCCAGTGACTTTTGTAAGTCTTTAGCTGACACTCTAGGATTCTTCTTCACCTCATTGAGCAGTCTGCGCTGTGCTCTTGCAGTCATCTTTACAGGACGGCCACTTCTAGGGAGAGTAGCAGCAGTGCTGAACTTTCTCCATTTATAGACAATTTGTCTTACCGTGGACTGATGAACAGCAAGTCTTTTGGAGATACTTTTATAACCCTTTCCAGCTTTATGCAAGTCAACAATTCTTAATCGTAGGTCTTCTGAGAGCTCTTTTGTGCGAGGCATCATTCACATCAGGCAATGCTTCTTGTGAAAAGCAAACCCAGAACTGGTGTGTGTTTTTTATAGGGCAGGGCAGCTGTAACCAACACCTCCAATCTCATCTCATTGATTGGACTCCAGTTGGCTGACATCTCACTCCAATTAGCTCTTAGAGATGTCATTAGTCTAAGGGTTCACATACTTTTTCCACCTGCACTGTGAATGTTTACATGGTGTGTTCAATAAAAACATGGCAACATTTCATTCTTTGTGTGTTATTAGTTTAAGCAGACTGTGATTGTCTATTGTTGTGACTTAGATGATGATCAGATCACATTTTATGACCAATTTGTGCAGAAATCCATATCATTCCAAAGGGTTCACATACTTTTTCTTGCAACTGTATAAGACTAAAAAAATGTATAGCCTCTAGCAAACATAAACTAGTAACATTTAAAATCTATACATTTTATTTTACCCTTTTCTTTCTTACCTCACTTCTTGCCTCTCTCTTTCTTTCTTTCTTTCTTTCTTTCTTTCTTTCTTTCTTTCTTTCTTTCTTTCTTTCTTTCTTTCTTTCTTTCTTTCTTTCTTTCTCCTTTCTCTCTCTCTCTCTCTCTCTCTCTCTCTCTCTCACTTTCATTCTTTCTTTCTCCCCTTCTCTCTCTCTCTCTCTCTCTCTCTCCTTCTGTTTCTTTCTTTCTTCATAATTAAACAATAACCCCAGAACCTGAATCAAACTCTAGTACAAACTATATCCTTGGAAAGATAGTATTGCTTTCTTTCCTTCTCTCCCTTACTTTCGTTCTCTCTTTCTCTCTCTCTCTCTCTCTCTCTCTCTCTCTCTCTCTCTCTCTCTCTCTCTCTCTCTCTCTCTCTCTCTCTATATATATATATATATATATATATATATATATATATATATATATATATATATATATATATATATATACTGTATGTATATATATATATATATATATATATATATATATATATATATATATATATATATATATATATATATATATATATATATATATATATATATGTATACAGTTGTGCTCATAAGTTTACATACCCTGGCAGAATTTATGATTTTTTGGCCATTTTTCAGAGAATATGAATGATAACACAAAAACTTTTCTTTCACTCATGGTTAGTGTTTGGCTGAAGCCATTTATTATCAATCAACTGTGTTTACTCTTTTTAAATCATAATGACAACAGAAACTACCCAAATGACCCTGATCAAAAGTTTACATACCCTGGTGATTTTATTTATATTCTCTGAAAAATGGCCAAGAAATCATAAATTCTGCCAGGGTATGTAAACTTATGAGCACAACTGTATATATATATATACACAGAGAGAGAGAGAGAGAGAGAGAGAGAGAGAGAGAGAGAGAGAGAGAGAGAGAGAGAGAGAGAGAGAGAGAGAGAGAGAAAGAAAAATGTCAGTTGATTAATGTTTTGATGGGACAATCTAAACTTGCTATATATAAGGGTAGAAAGAACAAATAAATAATGATATGGTTTCAGATGGTCTGCTTACAATTTTTCAAATATTAATTTTGTCAAGAATAAAGTTAAAATTTAAATACTATCAGTTGATTCAAGATTTGGAAGCTCTTAAAATTAAATGGTGTATAGGTGGTGTTTTATGTGACGATCAAGATCATATTTTACACTTTATATTTATTGCCAAAGTGAAATTGAGGACCACTAAAAACCAGCCTAGAAATACTTGGCCATGCCTCCAAATCACAATAGTGTTGCCCTGATTTATCAGGGTGATAAGTAACCGCTTGTCCATATATGGAGGACCCGAATCCTGAGTAGTGATGTCTTTAGACACTATACCAACACGAGTCTGGATAGAACTTAGGATGTGACACTATGAAGGGATGATACTGAAAGGCAGTTGGGCAAACCAAGTCAGAACCAAGACAGGTAGCCAAAAGGAAAGTCAGACAAGAAAAAAGTCAAACACAGTCAGGGTAACAAGGAACCAAACCTAATGCTCAGGTGCGTAGTTTAAAACCAAACAGAAGTTCAGGAACAAGAAAATCATACATAGACAAAGCCACCTTCAGATACAATGATGACAAATGGATGACAAACTTAATAGAATGGTATCATAAATAGGCGTAGACTTAATAATTACATGACCGTGAAGCTAAAATGATGCAACCAAGCTGCAGAGTGGTGCAACCATGATTCAAAAATGTACGCACAAGTATGCATATCCAATCTGTATTGTTAGTGAGTAGCAAGTATAAATATTATAGTGCTATTAATAGAGTAGATTATTGTCTAGAATAGAGAAAATGTAATATTAGAAGTAAATTAGTACCCGATGAGCTAAAAGTCTCTGGGCTGGCGAGATTATTACAGAATGCTCACCAGTCCTATTTCCCTGGTGGAATGATCTAAAGCCATTTTTACCCTGAAAACAGGAGGTCTCGCTAAGTATACTACATTTTTGTATGGGGAGGAGTTGCATACATTACAAAAGTGCACAATAATATATGTATTTTAAATATCTTACAAAATGAACAAATTTAACCATTTACACAAAAATACGCCGAAAAATATTGTATTGTTAAGGTGCATCAAAAATCATAACAAAATTCCTCACTAAATATCGTATTTTATCAAAAACTTAAATTAGTACTTACAAGTACAAAATACAAAGCGTAATTGTTGTTTTTTTCATAAAATAGGCTGAACATGGGTGTTCCATGGGAGTATATGAAATTGTTTCTAATCCCAGCATAATTCTATAAAGATTTTCACACTTCAGATCTCACAGTGGCTCAAGAGATGGCGAGTATGGGAACGTCTTCCGGAACTGTTTTACAGGACAGTGGCGACACAGAGTTCATAATGTTGCAGGATAACTACTACAGGGGTTATACAGGCGGAGGTTGATGTTATTACATTTTGCTGAATCCCTGACCTATTGTGAAATGTTGAACATGAAAAGCAACTTTCAAACATGGAAGCCCCACTTTCAACTCCTTTGGTAAAGACAGGAACGACTAGTAAAATGCTTGTGCAATGCCGCCTCCTGCTTACCGGCGACAAATCAGCTGCTGGCAGAGGGTGTCAATCATCTCGATCGGTCTTACGTTCGCTGCTTCTTAACTTATGTTTCAGGTGAGTCTGAAACGATTGTCGGAGGATGCAGCATCCGCTGCTTATTAAATCTACCCCATAGGGCCTGGTAACCCAAACATTGGTGCTCAGGTGAGATGATCTAAGATCTCGTCAGTATGGAGAGGTCCCTAAAAAAATGTTAGCAACACAAATTTTAATCAGAGTTCTTGATATGAAGGAGAGACACCTACATTACAATATAAGGTCTAAAAAAATCCTAAAGATTTCGCATGATTTCTCCCCATGCCAGCGAGGTTTTCAATATCAGGACCATAGTGTCATTTTTATTTTTTTTACTTAGGTTTCTTTACAGGAAGTGGAAGCTTCCTTAGGACTTGCACATAAGGTGGTAGCTAGAGTGTGGAGCCTATATAATTTGGTCTATAAGGAATCTTAAGATATTGTTGGCAATGGGTTCTATTAAAAGGGATATGAAACCTAAAAATGTTCTTTTGTGATTCAGGCAGAACATACAATTTTAAAAAAGTTTCCAATTTTACTTCTATTGCCAAATTGTCTTTGTTCCCATTGTAATTCTTTGTTGAAGAGATTCCATTCACATGTATATCAGTCCAAATATTTTTTCTGTATTACTTTTGCAATGTGCATAAAAATATGACTCAGATTAAGGCAAACAGGCTTGAAAGTTGGCATTGTGTCTTTTTAAATAAAGTTTTTTGATTTTATAAACACTTTTTTCCTTGTGGATTATTCTGCTGTGCACATCCCTGGCTAATAACTCCTTAGCATTGTGTTGAATACTTTGGTCATTTGGACTAAATGTGACTTAGTAAAAGCAGGATATACTTGTGTATAACATTTGTCTTGTGAATGAAAACATCTTGTTAGAGTATTCTGTATTTCTTAAAAAAACAACACGCAAATAAAAATATTTTATATCTAAGAGGGAAGAATTTTTAGTTTAGGGTCACAGTGAGCGTTAAAGGGACACTAAACCCAACATTTTTCTTTAATGACTCAGATAGAGCAGGCAATTTTAAAGGGACACTGAACCCAAATTTTTTTTCTTACGTGATTCAGATAGAGCAAGCAATTTTAAGCAACTTTCTAATGTACTCCTATGATCAATTTTCTTTGTTCTCTTGCTATCTTTATTTGAAAAAGAAGGCATCTAAGCTATTTTTTAGTTCAGAACCCTGGATAGCACTTATTTATTGGTCAGTTAAATGAATCCACCAATCAGAAAGAACAACCCAGGTTGTTCACCAAAAATGGGCCTGCATCTAAACTTACATTCTTGCTTTTCAAATAAAGATACCAAGAGAATGAAGAGAATGTGATAATAGGAGTAAATTAGAAAGTTGCTTAAAATTGCACGCTCTATCTGAATCACAAAAGAAAAAATTTGGGTTCAGTGTCCCTTTAATTAATTTTATAATTTACTCTGATTACCAATTTTTCTTCGTTTGCTATCTATTTAAAAAGCAGGAATGTATAGCTTAGGAGCCAGGCAATTTTTGGTTTAGAACCTGGGTTTCGCTTGCTTATTAGTGGCTAAATGTAGCCACCAATAAGCAAGCACTATCCGGGGTGTTGGACCTAAGCTTTACATTCCTGCTTTTAAATAAAGATAGCAAGAGAACAAAGAAAAATTGATAATAGGAGTAAATCAGAAAGTTGCTTAAAATTGCACGCTCTTTATGAGTCATTACAGAAAAAAAAAATAAGTTAAAAATCAGTTAAAGGGGTTAATGCCACTTCCTGACAGGATATTATGGCCAGTCAACCTACTATTTAGTAACCACAAGTAGTGAGTGGTTACTAAATATTAGTAGTCCGTGTATGATCTGCATTTAGTTTAAGGGACATGAACATCATTTTTTCTTTCATAATTCAGAAAAAATCCTATTGAGAAGGACCACCTTCTTCAAGGTAAATGGCAGCCCATCCTAATGAGGACCACCTTCTTCAAGGTAAATGGCAGCCCATCCTACTGAGAAGGACCACCTTCTTCAAGGTAAACAACAGCGCATCCTATTGTGAAGGACCAACTTTTTCAAAGTAAACGGTGGCCCATCCTATTGAGAAGAACCACCTTCTTCAAGGTAAACAGCAGCCCATCCTATTAAGAAGGACCACCTTCTTCAACATAAACGGTGGTCATACTATACCCACATCACACAGCAATAGAAATAAAACTATTGATTGGTAGAAATATGTATACTACATTTATTAAAGGGAAATGAAACCCACTTTTTTTCTTTCATAATTCAGATAGAGCATCTGATTTTAAACAACTTTCTAGTTTACTTCTATTATCAATTTTTCTTCATTCTCTTGGTATCTTTTATTGAAAAGCAGGGACATATGCTTTGGACCCGGCCCATTTCTAGAGCACTTTTTCCTGCCATGTATAGGCTCCAGATGCCTACTTAGGTATCTCTTCAACAGATAATATCATAGGAATAAAGCAAATTTCATAATAGAAGTAAATTGCAATTTTATCTAAAATGATATGCTCTGTCTGAATCACAAAATAAGACTTTTGGGTTTCACATTCCTTTAAGCTACCAGGTGTGTAGCACAATTGTTGTCTCTTGTTTCCTATGTATATAGGGTTGAAGTTAATTGTAAAATTTTCTTTGAAGGGAGGATAGGATCTTACTTAATCAATATCTTTATATGATGAAAAGTTGGAAGTGCAAGAACTAAGATTTTTTTATTTCGTAAAAGTTGTTCTTGTCCGACAAGAGGCTAAATGACCTAAACCAGCTATTGATTTCCAGCACTTTGAAGAAGAAAAATCTGTTACAGAATTAGCTCTAGGGAATGTGGGACAAGCACAATGTTTGTATACAAACCCTACAAATGTTTAGCCCCTTCAGGACGGACCTATCTGTCCAAGTTCTGATTGTAAACAAAAAAAAGGAAAATCAAGCACATGATCGCCACTGTGATCATGTGCTTCAAAAAATGGCACTGATTGGCTCCTGAGAAACTTCCTGCTTTCCTAGGCACGACCCCCAATCGGATCAACCGCCATTTGTTTTTAGAATGGAACAGGACACTGCAAAAGTTAGGACATGCCATGCCGTCCTTTTATTATTATTATCGGTTATTTGTAGAGCGCCAACAGATTCCGCAGCGCTAGTCCTAAAGGTGTTTAAGCCCATCGCTTTTAGTACATCATGGAACGTCCTAATGGCGTCTAGGGGTTAATAACCTAGTTAATATGGTTAGCACCATGTGGTGTATGGACATTCCCCTACATGTCCAACTCATTTTGTTTCTTCTAGAGCAGGCAGATGATATTTAAAATGATATCAACCACACTTGCTGTTAAAAAGATTAAAAATCATGACAACTCATTCTGATGTTCCTCTTAAAAATGAAAGAGGAACTTATAGGGGTGGGTAAAAAATGATGGAGCAATGAAAATGTAATAGAAGTAAAACAGAGTTGTTTGCTTTATAACACTGACGGCTGACCTCGTGTGCGCATTTCTGAAATATTCTTCATTTTTTTGCTGCTAATTATAAACATTTAGATGTTTATTTTAAAAGTGAAAAAAAAAAATACCTTTAGGGTCCTCTAAAAAAAAATAATAACTACATTTTACTGAAAACAAATTGTAAGTTTGCAATTTAAACTACAATGAATCATTTTTTCTTTAATATCTAATAAATAATAATGTTACTTTTTTTGTACATGAACTGCAACCAGCCAAAAGCAATAAATACATTTAAAATGACATTACTTTATTACTATATATTTCTATTTTCTTTTTTCTTTGCTTTAACAGTTAAATTAAAAATTAAGTATATAGATTTTTTTTACATATTTTAAGACTCTGATAAATCAGATCGAATAAAAACCTCAACTGTTAATGGTACCTTCTGTCATTTGACAAATAATTATAACAATTAATATAAAATTGATAAAAGTAATAAATAAAAATGTGAAAATGTCCAAAGGTTACATCTACATACAACTATTAACATGGGAAACAATCACAAACCTTGGCATAAAAATATATCCATCTATTTACAGATGCATAGGTGCGGCAAGTAAGTGGCGCTGTATTTTTTTTCCCCGCAATTGCGAAAACTCCGCTAGAGTCAAGCTTTTTGCACAAGTTGGGTTGCGTTCGTATTACAAGTTTCAAAAAACGCATTTTGCTCTAGCGTTAACCCAAATAGCGCGAAAAACCTAACTTAATTTTCACTGTGCATGTGCATGTATTCTCACATAGCAATCAATGGAGAAAAAAAAGTGGGAAAAAAAACCTCACACCCAAGATCGTGCAAACTCCATAGCATTTTCGCATTCCCCATAGAAGTCAATAGATAAAAAAAATTGTTGAAAAAAAACACCCATCGTGCAAACAACATTGCATATTCACATTAGCAAATGTGAAAAATTTACAATAACTACATAGTTAAAAATCTTTATGAAAGGGACACCCACATTTTTTCTTTTGTGATTCAGATAGAGCATGCAATTTTAAGCAACTTTCTAATTTACTCTTATTATCAATTTTCTTCGTTCTCTTGCTATCTTTATTTGAAAAAGAAGGCACCTAAGCTTTTTTTTTAGTTAAGGACTCTGGACAGCACTTTTTTATTGGTGGATGAATTTATCCACCAATCAGCAAGGACAACTCAGGTTGTTCACCAAAAATGAGCCGGCATCTAAACTTACATTCTTGCATTTCAAATAAAGATACCAAGAGAATAAAGAAAATGTGATAATAGGAGTAAATTAGAAAGTTGCTTACAATTTCATGCTCTATACAAATCACGAAAGAAAAAAATTGAGTTCAATGTCCCTTTAAATATGAATATTGCATTATTATGTTTTCATCTACTTAATGGCAAATGGCTATAATGCACTTATATGTAAGTTTATGTGCATTACACATACACATATAAATACATTATTACAGTATAATACATTATACACACACACACACATATATATATATATATATATATATATATATATATATATATATATATATATATATATATACATACATACATACATACAAATACATCTTTAGCAATGTATATGTATGTGTCTCAATATTAAAGCCCTTTACCTGCCTTTTTTTCCCTGACACCTGAGATCTCATATCATTTTTGTGCAGTTTTTTAAATAATTTTTATTAGACAGTGTTATTATGAGTGTAACTGTACTTTGTAATATATTTTTGAAGTGTTTTGTGCAACGTTTTTTTGTTTCAGATAACATTTAACCACAGCTCTAAGATCGCGGTAAGGATTGAAGCATAAATGGTGATAGCACTAAATGAAATTTCGCTCTACTTGTAATACAAGCGCAATGGAAAGTGACTCGCAAAAACACGATTACGCTAGTGCAAAACTGTTTGCACCTCACTTGTAATCGATCCCTATATTGTGTAATGTGCATCTACAATATTGTTTACAAGGCAATTCCTCTCCCTGTCCCACGCTACACTAACACTCTCTCCGGCTAGACACAATGTTTATATCTCAGGACCTGTGTATTGTATATATGTACATTTCAAATGCTTATCTTGTTAAAGAATCACTCAGTCAACGTTTGTTTATATAGAAGTATATAGCTTTGTTTTGATTTATAGAATTTCTATGGGTTGCTCACGGTCCTACAAGCAAAAACAAATTCACTTCTTTCCCTGCATACCCTTCTAACATATTCTGCACTGCACACAAGCATGGGCAAGTTGCTCCAACATGAAACAAAGAGATGACTAAGGATAAAAAAACTTTCCTATTTTAACCATAGATATATAGATAGATAGATAGATAGATAGATAGATAGATAGATAGATAGATGTACAGACCTATTTATAAATTGATAAATAAAATGATATATATACTTTCTTTTTCTCTCTCTCTGGGAAACCGAAGCTTTTATATTGTCTAGTAATCTCTGGTAAAGCAGAGCATCTGGTAACCTACCTTGTGGTGACAGATTTTTCTAACTCCTCAGATTTCATCTCATATAATGCCCTGAACAGTGTGAACGAGGGTTCTCAGCACACCTTGAGTTGAGACGCTTTGATCTGGGAGGAGCAAGCTGGCTTTTTGGAAGTCACTTCCTTCTATGCAAATTTATCATAGCAGAATACAAGTTAAAGGCACATTCAACTCAAGAAATTTTGAGCTGGCAAATGGGCGTTCACAATTTAAACATTTTATTATTTATTTATTTTTTATGAATTACATAATAAGTTATTATTAGTTCTATTTTGAAACTAACAAACTGCACATCTGGGGCTCAGTGGTTTAGTGAGATTTGTATAAGAAACCTCATCACTGCTGTGAGCTCCCTGAGGAAATGCAAAATTAAAGTCAGTCACTAACCTTTTAAATGGAAAACCTACACTACATTTGGTCCCTCAAAACGGACAATAGTTTTAAACTTACATGTTCTAACTAATTAAAGCACATCATTTTTTTACTTTTATGTCCCTTTAAATTGCACCTTAAAGGGATACTAACCCCCCAATTTTTTTCTTTCATGATTTGGACACAGCACGCAATTTTAAGCAACTTTCTAATTTACTCTTATCATCAAATGTTCTTTTTTTGCTTGGTATCTTTATTTGAAAAACAGGTATAAAAGCTTAGGAGCCGGTGTTCTATCGAGAACTCCAATACATCGAAAACTCCAATCTGACGTCACTTCCGGTGATTCCATACATCTGATTGGTCGGTGTCTCAATGAGTGACAGGATTCACAACCAGATGGGCACTGTAATCACCTATCTTTACTAGCTATTTTGCCTCTGCCTGGGGGGTTCAAGGGGGCCAAGTCCCCCTTGAAAACCTCATTCCCCAAGGTTTACTTGGGGTGTATGCCAGAGAATTGGTGGTGCGCCCCCAAAGACAGGCAAAACAGAGAGTGAAAATAGAAGACTCACCGGAAGTGACGTCAGATTGGAGTTTTCAAAGAATTAGAGTTCTCGACAGTTCACCGGCCCATTTTTGGTTCAGCACCTGGGTAGCGCTTGCTACTTGGTGTCTACACCTGGTAAGCTTACATTCTTGCTTTTTCAAATAAAGATACCAAGAGAACAAAGAAAACTTGATAATAGGAGTAGCTAATCTGAATCATGAAAGAAAAAAATGGGTTTAGTATCCCTTTAATAATACAAATCATGATAACTAGAGCGAAGATTTTAATCCCCATATTTTGTAAATCTTCTAACTGATGATATAAAAAATAATTATGCCTGAAGAAGAATTTAAGTTTATGAAAATAGAGAACTTAGCTGAACAAAAAACAATGTGGGTTCAGTATCCCTTTAAGAGCTGTTTATTTTGTTGTGCAGGAGAGACACCTACAATAAAATATAAGTTCTGAAAAAAATCCAAAAGGTTCAGAATGATTTCTCTCCATGCCTACCTGTGAGTTTTTGATCAGCTGGCCCATTGTGTGCAGTTTGCTAGGAGAATGTGTGTTTAATGTGAGAGCACATGCAGGGGGTTTAGTAGGGTTGCCAGCTGTGCTCCATAGAAATAAGGTGACGTTGACTGGGTATAAGTGGGGGAGTCACACAATAGTCACACCCTTAGACCCTGACATGTACATTTTTGAAAACTGAGCAATGATTGTATCCCAATTGGATATACACATTTTTTGACCTCTTTGGTTGCCAAAAACACATACACAGCAGTGATTTGACCCCCTTGGCTGCCAGTAGCACACACAGCAATGTGCTGACATCAAAATGGTTTACAGTAAAAATGCACAGAACACAGACTGTACCCGCTCAGGGGAATTTAAAAAAATTTACATTTAAAAAAAGACCATTAAACACAGTAAGATACAAATTCCATGCAAGAAAACAATGAAGCCCATTTATCAAGCTCCGAAAGGAGCTTGAGGGCCTGTGTTTCTGGCGAGTCTTCAGACTCGCCAGAAACAGCAGTTATCGGACAGGAATCGCCACGATCGGGTTGGATGATACCTCCCTGCTGGCAGCCCATTGGCCGCGAGTCTGCAGGGGGCGGCGTTGCACCAGCAGCTCTTGTGAGCTGTTGGTGCAATGCTGAATGCGGAGAGCGTATTGCTCTCCGCATTCAGCGATGTCTGTCGGACCTGGTCTGACAGACATTTGATAAATAGGCCTCTTAGTCTGAATTTAAAAGGGGTAGTAGATTTTTTTTCTGACACATTGCAACATTACTTCCAATTTCCCTCCCCCCTGTATCATGTGACAGCCATCAGCCAATAACAAACATATATATATATATATATATATATATATATATATATATATATATATATATATATATATATAGTGAACTCTTGCACATGCTCAGTAGGAGCTGTTGCCTCAGAAAGTGTGTATATACAAGGCAGTGCACTTTGTGATAATGGCAATAAATTGGAAAGTTTTTTTTGTTTTTTTTAAATGCATGCTCTATATGGCTCATAACAGTTTAATATTAACCTAAGTGTTAAGTATTTTTATTTATATTTTACTGGAAAGCCTACAGAAATGCTGTACTGTCTGATTGAATATTGGACACCTGGGACACGTAGATTTACTGGAGAGTCTTGGACTATGGAAATTAGGGTACAGCCATCCTGGGGTGTTGAGCTGTAATCTGATTACAATTAACAGAAGGAAAATTCCTCTGCTATAACATTTCTATGGAAATAATAAGGTGTTGCTATTTTGTTTGTCTAAATGAAGTGTTGCTGTTTTATAGACAGCTCTGTATAATGGTGACATAGGTCTTTTATCCTGTTCTTCAAGTACGACTTGCTGGAACATCATCTGTTCGAGAAATGACCCCACCTAAATCCAGTGTTTGTGCATGTCGCAGCTGGATAATTATTGCATTCAGAGAACCTACAGATGGACAGGATGGAATATGAAACCCAAAAAATGTTCTTTAATGATTCAGACAGAGAATACAATTTAAAAAAAAGTTTCCAATTTACTTTTATTATCAAATTTGCTTTGTTCCCATGTTGAAGAGATGCCTAGTTAGGTGTCTGGAGCACTAAATGGCAGGAAATAGTGCTGCCCTGTAGTGCTCTTGCTAATAGATACCATTCTTGCACATGGGCATGCTCCTACGCTTTTCAACCAAAGATACCAAGAGAACAAAGAACATTTTATAATAGAAGTAAATGAGAAAGTTTTAAATTATTTAAAACATTTGAGGCTAAAACGTGCTTTACCAGTAAAATCTGTGATTATTAAAGGGACATGGAAACCAATTTTTGTCTTTTATTGTTCAGATAGACCGTGCAATTTTAAACAATTTTCCAATTTGCCTTATTTTACATAATTTGTTTCATTTATAGGTATCCCTTTACACCTAGGTAGGCTCAGGAGCTGCTGATTGGTGGCTACATATATATGCCTCATGTTATTATTTCCCCCCCCCATGTGCATCAATGATTTTACAACAATAAATACAAAAAGAACAAAGCAAATAAGATAATAAAAATAAATTGGAAAGTTGTTTAAAATTGTATTCTCTATCTGAATCATGAAAGAAAATTTTTGATTTTCATGTCCCATTAAAGGGATATGAAGCTGCAATATCTATTGCTTGTGCAGAACTATGGGATTAAAGGGACAGTAAACATTGTATAACTACAAGTCATTATTTTGTGTTGTAGTGAATCTAATAGGTGACGTGTGACTTAACTTGTGCTCTAAAACCATTTAGATATAGTTTGGAAGAGGTGTTGGCGTTACCGTGGCATCAGCCAGCTGCAAACTGCAAATACCAACCTGATTGATTTGCACCAAATCTCTTCTAGTGCCAACCTTATTGTGAGTGACCATTTTGGAGTTTTCATTTTGCTTTTAATTGGGTTAATGGTATCATGCTATCCCATGGTTATTTTTAGATATAGATTTGTGCATCTCTTTGAGAGGTTTGAACAGGGGCATTATGGGTATAGTGGGCATGGGTGTTTGATTATTATTGATTTGACTAAATTTTATTAGCGTAAAAGTGCCTTTTATTACATTTTAAAAAGTAGTTGATTGAGCAGATAGCGTTTGTATCTTCTTGATGAATGTCATCCAATATAGCAGGGATAATGTCTGTGTTTTTGGCGGGTGCTTAAAACCAATATAATACTTTCAAAATCTTTTTGACGTTCTCAGTAATAAGTAGAAAGTGTTATTCAGTTTTATCAAGTTAATTTTAGCTGGAACAGGGGCATTTTCTAGGGTCGCCATCTTTAGTTTTGCGTTACCAATATTAGCACTTTGTAAGACTTACTAGTTAGTGTTCTACTTGTAATCTGGTTCTTAATAAATAATTATAATCAATAAAACTTAAAAATAAAAATGTAGAAAATCTATCGCTGTATTTGACCTGGGGAGGGCTGTGGATCCCACAAAGAGCAGACCAGGGGATTGGTGGACAAGTCCACATATCATGTGGGAGGCCTGCAACATTTCTCACTGAGAAAAACAACATTCACATAGCTGCTAACTTCTTGTCTGCCCCTATGAACGACAGGTTGCTGCGAGGAGGAACCGGGACTCAGATTGGTTAGAGGATCCCCTTTTCAACAACGAGTATAAATTTTGTCTCAACAAAAAAATTACTGAAAATCATGGAAACTGTAACAAGTTGAAAGTAAAAGCGAATGCGTGAGCGCAATCGTGATTTACACTAGATTAATAACCACGTCCTCAGAGGTCTGGTTAACTGTTTCACGAAGCAAAAAGTATAAAAAACACATAAAAATACATTACAATGTACAGTTACACTCATAATAACACCAACCAATAAAAATAATTTTTTAAAAATTGCGCTAAATATATATATGTAATCATGTGTATATATATATATATATATATATATAATATAATATATATATTGTACCAAAATGCCATCAGAAATATGTAAAAATATATATCTATGAACAAATAGAACATATTCTGTTATGTGAAGAACATTGGAATTTGAAATATTCATATTTTCATGTCGGGTTAGCGCATTTGAGAATATGCAGTCGGGTTGGTGCGTGAATAGGGTGTTGGCTATTTTTTTCTACTTTTTTTCTCCATTGACTTCTAGGGGGGAATGCATTAATGCGATCTCGATATTCGAAGTTCGGCTTTTTGCACACATCAGGTTAGCGCACAAGTGAAAAAGTTTTACTTTCAACTTGTAATATGAGCGCTAACCGACGCGCACACAAAGCTTACTCCACTTGTACTGCTCCACTTGTAATCTGGTTCTATACAGGTGTGCAAATATTTGGAATACATTAACAACTTGCTTGCTGAAATTGTTTTGCAATATCCAAACGTTCTCCACAGCCTTATTGGGAGGAGCCACTCCAGAATTACTGGAATAGACAGACACTGTCATTTTGTTAGCAAAAGTTCTGTTGCTTTACAGTTCCTTATCTGATTATCTCTGCTGATGATAATTAAGGACAGATATGCGGTAGGGTGTAGGCTTCTGCAATCTGCAGTGTGCACTTCCAGTTCTCAGAACTGGTATACCCAAAAGTTTAAGATTATATTCCAGGAACAGTGACCAACATAAAAGATGAATCTATATTGCAGTTGTTTTACTACATAAAATGAAACATGCTATATGACAATATCAATGTGTTTTATGTTCCTTTAAAATGACACAAAACTCAAATGTTTTCCTGCACGATTCAGAAAGAGCAATGGTTTTCAAAACTATCCTCAGCCCTCCCTTACAGGCCAGATTTTGAGGATATCTGAACTGGAGCACTGGTGAAATAATCAGCTAATTAGTAAACATGGTTATTAACCTGCTCTTACCCAAGGTAATCCTGAAAATCTGGCCTATTAGAAAGGACTGAGGACCGGTATGAAAACGAGTGAGATAAAGCACACAATTTTATACAACTTTCCAATTTGACTTCTATTTTCTAATTTGCTTAGTTCTCTTTGTATCCTTAGTTGAAAAACATAGATAGGTAGGCTCAGGGACTGGGAACTAGCTGCTGATTGGTGGCTGTATATATATCTCTTGTTATTGGCTTACTGATGTGTTCAGCTAGTTCCTAGTAGTGTATTGCTGCTCATTCAACAAAGAATACCAAGTAAATAAAGCAAATTTGATAATAGACGTAAATTGGAAAGTTTAAAAATGCATGTTCTATCTGAATCATGAAAGAAAAATTGTGTTTCATGTCCCTTTAAGTCTTGTCTTTTCCTCTAAGTGTTTTCATTTATATATAAATGGATCATCTACAAAACATTTATGCAAAGAGATATCTAGTGTGTCTCTTTATTGGGCATACAGGAAGGTAAACCACCCTGCTTACTGAATATAACTTGTGAAAGCAGAGGGTGACCTATTTATCCTTTATATAAACTATTAGGTACAGATACTTTATGGCTATGATACTCTGGGTGCAGTCACACTAAAGCACTGGTTTTCAAACCTGTCCTTGGGTTTCCCTAACAGGCCAGATTTTAAGGATATCTGAACTAGAGCACAGGTGAAATAATCAGCTGATTAGTGAACAATCACCTAGATTACGAGTTTTGAGCGCTATAGGGAAAGTAAAGAACGCCACAAAAGTTATTATTTAACCCCCTATAGCGCTGCCATTACAAGTTTAAAAAAACCCAGCTTGCGCTGGCGTTATGTAGATTTTGAGCTCCATACCGCACCCAAATTCAAGCAGTGTTTTGACGTGCTCGTGCATGCTTTCCCCATAAACATCAATGGGGAGAGCCGGCAAAAAAAAGTCTAACACCTGCGATCGCGGAAACAAAAGCTCCGTAACGCAGCCCCATTGATGTCTATGGGGAAAAAGAAAATACAGTTTAAACCTAACACCCTAACATAAACTCCTAATCTAAACACCCCTAATTTGCCACCCCCGACATCGCCAACACCTACATAATGTTATTAACCCCTAATCTGTTGATACTGATATCGCTGCCACCTAATTCAAACTATCAACCCCTAATCTGCCGCTCCCGATGTTGCCGCCACTATACTAAAGTTATTAACCCCTATTCTGCCGCACCCCAATATTGCCGCAATTATATTAAAGTTATTAACCCCTATTCCCCAGCAACTAAATAAAGTTATTAACCCCTAAACCTCTGGCCTCCCACATCACTACCACTAAATAAACCTATTAACCCCTAAACTGCCAGCCCCCCACATCGCAACAACCTAAATTAAACTATATTAACCCCTAAACCTAACCCTAACGTAACCCTAATGTAACCCTAACCCTAACACCCCCTAACTTAAACATAATTAAAATATAGTTTAATTAAAATTACAATTATTAACTAAATAAACCTATTAACCCCTAAACCGTCAGCCCCCCACATCGCAACAACCTAAATTAAATTATTAATCCCTACACCTAACCCTACCCCTAAACCTAACACCCCCTAACTTTAACATAATTAAAATAGATCTAAATTAAATTTACAATTATTAACTAAATAATGCCTATTTAAATCTAAATACTTACCTGTGAAATAAAACCTAAGATAGCTACAATGTAACTAATAGTTATATGTAGCTAGCTTAGGTTTTATTTTTATTTCACAGATAAGTTTGTATTTATTTTAACTAGGCAGACTAGTTAGTAAATAGTTATTAACTATTTACTAACTACCTAGCTAAAATAAATACAAACTTACCTGTGAAATAAAACCTAACCTGTCTTACACTAAACCTAACATTACAAAAAATAAAAAAAAACTACCATTACAAAAAAAATTATCCAAAAAAATAAAGATTATTCCTATTCTAATACCCTTTATAAAAAAACACCCCCCCCAAAAAAGCCTAATCTAAAATAAACTACCAAGGGCCCTAAATTAAACAGCTCTTTTGCTAAAAAGAAAAAAAACACCCCCTAAAAATATACATTACACAGAATAACAAATTATAAAAAATAAAAAAAATATTCCTATTCTAATACCTATTTAAAATAAAAAATACCCCAAAATAAAAAACCCGGGATGGACCCGCACACGCGCCTCCAGGATCAAGATGAAGATTGAAGAGGCCACCTGAATGAAGACTTCTCGCCGCTTGGATCAGGACATCAACTCCGGGATGAAGATTGTTCCAGCGGGACTTCAAAAACTGTAAGTGGATCGTCAGGGGGTTAGTGTTGGGCTTTTTCAAGTTTTTTTGGGTGGGTTTTTATTTTAACTTAGGGTTTGGGCAATGTAAAAAAGCTAAATGTCCTTTTAAGGGCAATGCCCATACAAATGTCCTGTTCAGGGCAATGGGTATCTTAAGTTTTTTAGAATTAGGTTTTTTATTTTGGGGGGTTGGTTGGGTGGTGGGTTTTACTGTTGAAGTGGGTCTTTGTGGGGGGTTTTTTACAGGTAAAAGAGCTGATATCTTTGGGGCAATGCCCCACAAAAGGCCCCTTTAAGGGCCATTGGTAGTTTATTGTAGGCTAGGGTTTTTTGTATTTTGGGTGGACTTTTTTATTTCGATAGGGCTATTTGATTAGGTGTAATTCTTTTTTATTTTTGATCATTTCATTTGTTATTTTCCGTAATTTAGTGTTTGTTATTTTTTGTAACTTAGTATTTTTTTATTTTTTGTAATTAGATACAATTTTTAGAGTAGTGTTAGGATTTTTTTAATGTGTAGTTTAGTTTTATTTAATTGTTAGTTAGTTTAATTTTAGTTTAATAAATATATTAGTTTAATTGTTAGTTTAAATTTTTTTTTTTTATTTGACAGGTAAGTTTTAATTTAATTTAAGATAGGGAAATTATAATTTTAATATAAAGTTAGGGGGGCGTTAGGTTTAGGGGTTACTAGTTTAAATGAGTTTATTGCGATGTGGGGGCTTTCGGTTTAGGGGTTAATAGTTTAATTTAGTATATTGTTTTGTGGGGGGCTTGCGGTTTAGGGGTTAATAGGTATATTATAGTGGCGGCGGTGTAGGGCTTAATAACTTTAGTATAGTGGGGGCGATGTGGGAAGACAGCAGATTAGGGGTTAATAATATTTAAATAGTGTTTGCGATGTGGGAGTGCAGCGGTTTAGGGGTTAATACGTTTATTATAATGGCAGCGATGTCGGGAGCGGCAGATTAGGGGTTAATACATTTATTATAGTGTTTGCTATGCGGGAGGGCCTTGGTTTAGGGGTTAATAGGTAGTTTATGGGTGTTAGTGTACTTTGTAACACTTTAGTTATGAGTTTTATGTTACAGCTTTGTAGTGTAAAACTCATAACTACTGACTTTAGATGGCGTTACAGATCTTGTCGTTTTAGGCTGTAACGATCGCCTCACCGAAAAACTCGTAATACTGGAGCTATACGTTGAAAAACGTAATTTTTAGGAGAGCGGGACTGACGTTGCGGTACAGGCTAAAAGGCTTGCAGTACAGCTATACCGACAAGACTCGTAATGGCTGCGGTGCTGTTTTAATGCTGAAAAAACCATATGTTCAGCGTTAAAAGACGAACGCACAAACTTGTAATCTAATTGATGGTTTTTTACCTGCTCTCACCCAAGGTAATCCTGAAAACCTGTCCTGTTAAAACAGGTTTGAAAACCAGCGCATTAAAGGCTTGATTTATCAATTTGCAGGCAGATAGGGTTCACGTGTGATGAACTTGTCTGCATTTAATTGCAAATTGTGGGGTGCTTGTTCTGAATATTTACCCTTGCACAAGCGAACACTTGTGCAATGCAACCCCCTGACCTTGAGCAGCCAATTGCGTGAGAGTAGGGCTTGCCAGTTCAGGGTGATTTTCATCCGCCAATTCTGTTTAAACCACAGCTTTATAAATATCAGTTGCAGGTTCAAATGAGCTAGCGCTAATTTTTCATTATTTTTTTTTTTTATTATATAAAGTCGTGTTCTAATTGGATGTCAGCTTTAGGGGACGATTTATCAAACCCTGTATGCATAAGACCACTTCTCCTTAACTCGTCCCCCACCTCTGAGGCGACGGACAGCAATCAGCCAGATCGGATACGATCAGGTTGATTGACACCACTTGCTAGCGGCTGATTGGTTGTGACTGTGCAGAGGGCGGCATTTTCACCAGATCGCCAGATCATGTTCACTCGCACTATGATAAATCGGCCCCTTAATCTTACTTTCTGCCTTATGGGCATGTTTTTGATCTTTTTTCCAGGATAAATGTACTCCGGAACTTGATATGTTGTTGATATGTTGTTGTTCTAGTTTGCAATTGATGTAACCTCTATTCTTTTGACGTTCATGGTGCAATGCTCTGATATTTACTTTTTAAAAAGTACTGCACTGAAGTATTTAGGACTCACTTTTGTTCTAAGCCAGTCCCTGACCCCATTAAAAATATATATATTTTTTTCTGCTGCTGCTGGCTTTTATCAGTAGCATTAGATATTACTATGTGCACTGGTCGGTGTGATATTAGCTCACTGGCTGATAAGGAAAAGTATAACAGCTTTATTGATGGACAATGATATGCCCCACAAGCATGTTTTTTCAGTTTAGGATCAACTATTTTTTTTAAAGAACAAAATCATAATAGCATTGCAATGTCACCTTTTAGATGAAATAAAGCCCAGAATATGGCTTTAATTTCCTTCTGTTGTTCAATATGACCACCTTATACATTGGGTTAGTTCTGCACTATTATACAGGATCTAGTGGTGCTTAATCATAGATTAGAGGGAGCGAAACGCGTCAAAATTATTACAGACAGGCTCAGACTGGCTATAGGGAATACAGGGCAAATGCCCGGTGGGCCGGGCTTTTATATGAGCCTTGCTGCTATATAGAAGCTTCACCCTCTCTTAACATGGGTAACAATAGGAAAGGTGTTACAGTCTGCTTATTTTCTAAAGCAGAAAGTGCGTTTTCTGTCTGGCTGTTAAGCAGAGGTGCTGGTCTTTTATGGCGACCTAGCTGACAGAGGTTAAACTGATGTGGCCTGCTCCGCCTTTAAATACACAGGCCTATTTTTTTGTTCCTGTCCAGTCCTAGCTGACATAGATTGTGCCATGTTTTTGTACATAGTTTAATTCTTTGAAATAAACTTTTAGGATTTTGTCAAGCTAACTTGAGAGCCACTCGCTTTTTGTTTTGTGTAGATGTTATTACAGTCAGATGTGACCGCTGTAGTGGCATTCCACGGGGTATATTTACTAAAGTGCGGATGGACATGATACAATGTGCGTATCATGTCCGCCGCACATCGATAAATGCAGACAGCAGATTCGTGACCAATTGGCAGATTCGTGCCCTGCAGATTCGTGACCAATCAGCCGCTACCAGGGGGTGTCAATCAACCCGATCAAGGAGACAGACAGGTTATGGAGCAGCGGTCTTTAGACAGCTGCTTCATAACTTCTGTTTACGGCAAGCCAAACGGAGCTTGATAAATTGACCCCCAAGTGGTTTCTGGGTATTGTAGTTAAACCCAGTTCCCACACTTCAGGTTAAATTTATCGGTGTCGGCCTGGAGCAGTCTCCTAACAAAGATGAAGGTTACATTAAACCCGTTTTAATTTAAATTTGAAAGTAGAAGGATGTACACAAATAATACTGCTGTATTAATGTTCATTGGCTTAGTGGAGAAGGATACACCTCTACAAGTCTGTAACCCCTTGAGTGCTAACGACGGCTCTGAGCCGTTGCAGAGTTTCCCACTCTGGTGCTAACGACTGCTCAGAGCCGTCGCTAGCACTCTCCCACCTTGAGGGAGATCTGGGGGCTCTGCTCCAGATCGGGCCTGCATAGTGACAGGCATCGCCGGGGCCTCACATTATGTGTCGTGAAATCACGCGCAATGACGTGATGACGTCACCGCGCAACTATATTTATACTTAACAATTAACAATAGTTAAGTATAGGAGCAGGGGGCATGCTGCTTAGAAGCCTGTATCTCATGCATCTAAGCAACTACAGATCCCCAAGACCCATCGTTGGAAAGGTAATCGCCTAACAGTAGCTTAGCACCCAGGTGGGAAAGTGCTTAGCACTCAAAGGGTTAAAGAAAAACTCAGATTATTCAGGCCAAAAATATAAAATAAATTAGACTACATTTTGTTTTAAATGGACTGAAGAAAATATTTGTTAAACTAAACCATGCATTTTCCATAATAGTTACAATGTATATATATATATATATATATACACACACACACACAACTAAAGATACATAGAAAGTCAAAAAGAATGCTTATATGTACATTACTTATATTTTATATTTTTACTGATGTGCATGTATCTCTCTAGAATTTATTATGAAGTATGTTCTGCAATAAGAATAATATGCCACATATAATTGCCAACATTTAAAACAAAATCCCAGGGACATTTTTGCAGCAGTTCAATCAAGAAAGCAGGTTGCAAAACATATACCACATAGATTTATTCCCTTGGATACAAAGCTGAGTTAAATGACAAACATGCTGTTTTGTTTATTTTTCTGTGTTAATAAAACAAAATGGAATTGAGGTTTATGGACGTCTCTGCTTGGAAATATGACTGTGTAAATCACCTTTTAACACGATATACTGTTTGTTAGTCATATATTAACTCTATCCTTTATTTCGTTTACAAGAAATCAGGAAGTTACTGTTTCTTCCCCCCTCCAGATCCTATATACAGAGGTTCCTAATTAGATGTATGAATTTGTCAGACCAACAAAATGCAGAAGCTTCTATGCTTTTTTAATAATATACTCCACTATCATTGCAGATACTTTTCAATTTACTTCTATTATGAAATTTAATTTATTCTTTTGGTGTCCTTTGTTGAAATGCATATGTATATATCTTCAGCAGTCGCACATATGCCACTTGCCATTGGCTCATGAGATGTGTCCAGCACTCTCCCAGTAGTGCATTGCTGCTCTAAAGATGGTTTTGGGAACATAAGTCAAGATTACAAGCGGTGCACTATTTAGCGCTTTCGCTCACACGCAAACACTGCTGAAAGTAAATTTTTAACACCTGCAGGTTAGCGAGAGTATTATAAGTTAAAAGTAAATTGTTTGAGCGCGAGCAAAATGTGCGTTAACTTCAGGACTTCGGCTATCTCGACCAAATGAACACATTCGCCTTATAGATTTCAATGGAGCGCGCTACATCTTGTTGTGAGAGCCTATCCAAACCATCGTTGAATGAACGTTAGCTAACATCATAGAGAAGTGTCGTAAGATCACTGCACACTTCCACCGCAATGTGAAGGGTAGCCAATTATTGTCTATTTAGGTTACAAAGGATTTCCATACCACAAATACTTGTCGGTTGAAATAGCACATTCATGTAATAAACAAACCTAGTTAGTAAATTAATAAGTTTAAAAGTATGTCCTAATGTGATTCTGAATTTGGAAATGACTCAAAGGGGTAGATTTATTATGCAGCGGATGCTGCATTCTATGCCCATCGTTTCAGGCGAGTCTGAAAAAGAAGTTAAGAAGCAGCGTTTGTAAGACCACGGCAGACTAAAAATCATCCCGACCCCGATATGATCGGGGTGATTGACACCCCTGCTAGCGGCTGATTGGCCACGAGTGAGCAGGGGCGGCATTGCACAAGCGTTTCACTAGAAATGCTTGTGCAATGTTAAATGCCGACAGATGGTGAATAACATGGAAGGATCTCTGAAGTATATTTGGTTGAGATGTGTATGGGGAAAATGTTCGTACCATCCAAATGCCTCATCATCCAGCGAATGTTGGTACTTCCTTTCCACAAGATAATACAATTAAACCTTTAGGCTTAGCAAATCACTGGTGACACTATCTGTGGATGGATAAAAATAGATAATGTCATAATACTACTCCCTTTAAGTGTTCACATGTGGTAAATAATGTCCCTTTAAGAAATACTCAGTCTCAGACTGGAACTCCTATTTAAGGAGGGACTCAAGCACTTTGCCAATTGCTTGATAATTGCAAGTATATGGTGAAAGATATTCAACAGAATTCTAATCCAGCTCCTAAGTATTACTGAATATAATTCAAATTCTTTACAAGGATCTAACAATCTAAACTTACTTATCAAAATAGAACTTACCATCTAAGAACTAAGAATCCAAATTTAAACTTACTCTGTACATTTTTCATCACATCAGAACCGCTTCACTAAATCAAACAGTTGTGTTTTCACAGCACGCTGACGTCACCAGCCGCTCAGCGTGTGAATCAGGATTCCGGAACAGCGTCTCTGCATCAGCTACACTCTCTGCTTGTGACCGCTCCCCAAACACTCTTACCTGAGGAATATTATCAGCGCAATAAGGATTTCATCTACCAACTAAACCAGGGGCGTAAACGCAAGTATTTGGTTTATTGATTTATGCACTAAATAACGTTATTAACCACTGTGAACTTATCACCTATAAGAATCATTATATATGAACTGCCAATAACAAAGTATTTTCTCTGGTTATACTAATTAACAAAGAATACAGTTCACCTCTGCCTGTTACATAACGGATGCTGTGACTCTATTATAAATAATCATCTTAGGCCAAAACTTTACAATATTTTTCATTTTAGTGTTACTACACGTAGCTCAAGTCTGAACTTTCTCACTTTGCGTTTACTACAAAAAGTTCAAGTCTGTTAAATTTGATCTTTAATCTCTGAACAGAGTTATATTTGTCCAAGTGTATATTACTTTTACTCTTGAGATATTTAAACTTTATTCTTTATTTCACTAATCACCACTGTTATTCCTAAGAGGTATCAGTTCCCACTCCTCATTGGGAACTGCATAAATAGGAATACCTACAAACATATATTATTTCAGTATTCAAGACTTAGGGTTATTGCAGATAATTAGATATTAGATTGTAGGATCAGATGGGGGTATTCTTTGTTTAGTAGTTAGAAAGTATTAGTAGTACTAGTAGTTACATATTATTGTTTGGTTAAGGTTATTTGTAGGTTAGTAAGTGTTTAGCTAGTAGAGTTAGTAATTGTTGTTTGGGTAAGGTAAAGAATTGGTGGTTGGTTAGGTTAGGGTTATGCTTTTGTTAATACTCACACTCGTTTAGGGAAGGTGAAGGGTTAGTACTAGTAGTAGAGATGAGTGTTGCATTAGAGAGGTTGGTTTGGTTTAATGGTTAATGATAGTTATTAGCACTAGCTAGTTGCTGGTTTAGGAGAGGCAAGTTACAATTTGGTTTTTGCAAAGGATAATGAAGCAAGATGATGAAGTCTTAGAGTCTCAGTAATTGGCACTAAGACTTTGAATCCTTCATCTTGGCGGTGGGTGAAAGATAAGTTGCATGTATCGTCATCAAAGGTGTGTCGGTCCCATGGACACAGCCGTGTTCTGTTCCCTAAGGATCCACACTGTTGGATTAAAGACAGCATGATGTTTTTGATGTTGTAGGGCAGCAGCAGGAACATAAAGTCTCAGTAATTGACGCTAAGAATGTAGGTCCCTCACCCTGGCGGTGGGTATAGGGTAATACGTTGTATCATCCGGAGGTGTGTCTGTCCCGTGGAAACAGCCGTGTGCTGTTCCCTAAGGATCTACACCGTTGGATTGAAGGCACTAAGGCAGCATGATGTTTATGATATTGCAAAGCAGCAGCAGGAACATAATGTCTCAGCAACAAGCGCTAAGACTTTGGATCATTTTGGATAATTGTGTTGTTTGTAAGGACCCAGAGAGCATTTGTTTTAAACAAGGGTAGGACAGCAACAGCAGGAACATAAAACTTTGGGTCCCTCACCCTGGTGATGGATGAAGGATGGTCAGTTGTATCATCATACAGAGGTGTGTTTGTCTCGTCAAAACTGCTGTGCTCTGTTCCTTAAGGATGCACACTATTGGATTAAAGGCAAGGCACTAAGGTAGCATTATGTTTTAATTGTGGTGTGAAAGGCAGGTAGCATTTTTACAAAGGGTAGGACAGCAACAGCAGGAACATAAAGTCCCAGTAATTGGCACTAATACTTTGGATCCCTCACCCTGGCAGACGGTGAAGGTTAATTGTGTTGTTTGCAAGGACCCAGCAACAGCAGGGACATAAATTATCTGTAATTGGTGCTTTGGATCCCTCACCCTGGTGGGGGGTGAAGGATAATAAGCTGTCTAAATCATCATCCGGTGGTGTGTGTCTGTTCCGTGGACACAGCTGTGCACTGTTATCTAAGGATCCACACTTTTGGATAAGAGGCAGCATGATTATTTTATATGGTTGTAGACAGGGCCGGCGCTCTCGCTAGGCAAACTAGGTAGCCGCCTAGGGTGCAGCCGGTCCCGACCCAGGTTCCCCAGACTCCGCCGGTGTTCTATCAGAAGAGTGAACATCTCAGACTAGCAAACCTCTAGTCACCAGGTCTCCTGAACTAAACAGTGTGCAAAAATACAAGCGCCATATTGACGTCTCATAGTACCACCGGCGGCAGCAACTGCAAGATCATTACTCCGGTACTGGATTATTCACATAGAGTGGTAAAAAGCAGCGTGGGAAAGCACCATTCAACGGTCTGGTTATGGTAGTACGTTCAGTAGTATGTTTCAGTACTAGAGTACCGCTTCTATAAGTGGTCTGGGCCAGACCACTTATAGAATCGGCACTCTAGGACTGAAAGTTCTGAGCATAGTGAATACCGTAAATTCCACTGCAAAATGCTGCAATCGGTGCACAGGCTGATAAAACCACCCTGTATTGATATGTTTTGTGTTGCCATTTTAATTACTTTGTAGAAATAAAAGCTATGTTTTATCAGCTGGTGCGCCCCACTGTTTATTTGTTGTAAGTTTCCTGGGAGATCACGAATCCAGCACGGCAAGTGATTACACTGGTCTTACTCAAGTACCGAAAGCTATGTTTACTCCCCCCCAGCGATTATCTCCTATCAAATTGCTCAGGAGTTGTCATGTGGAACAGAGAGCTGAAAGAGGACTGTCTGCAGAATGTAGTGGCTTGAGTTATCTGGGAACATGGTAGGAGTTGTCACTTGACATTGTGAATCTGCCTAAGGTTACAGCCTGTTGACATGTGACCGTGAGTGAGGAAGTGAGCCGTCATTTCATTGCCATAGAGAGTTTGGGAGTTATTTATTCCAAGCTGGGGGGGGGGGGGGGGGTAACAATGCTGAGCCTGTTGGAACTTTGTAGTTAATACTACGGGCCTATTTATCAAATGTCTGTCCGACATGATCCGATCAGCAGATCATGTCCGACAGACATCGCTGAATGCGGACAGCATTACGCTCTCCGCATTCAGCATTGCACCAGCAGTTCTTTGGTCTCAACTTCCATTGTCAGTTATTATTTTGGATACATATTTTTCATCCGTTCAATGAGACGAGATGCTATATGGCACCCCCTTGTTTATGTTTTCTACAGATTTTGATTTTGTTGGTTTCCAGACTGCTAAAGAGGAGCAGCCTATTTATGTGATACCTGACCTCAACTCACCCATATTCCTGTCTCTCACACAACTACACACACAGCCCCCAGCTCACCCTAGCTTCCCCTCTTACACAAACAACCCCTTGTTCACCCTACCTACCTTTCCCTCTCACACACAGCCCCCTGCTCACCCTACCTGCCCTACACACACACTAGACCCCAGCTCACCCTATCTGCCTGTCTCTCACACACCTACACACAGCCCCCAGCTCACTCTAGCTGCCCCTCTTACACAAACAGCCCCCTGTTCACCCTACCTGCCTCTTCCTCTCACACACAACCCTCTGCTCACCCTACCTGCCCTATACACACACACATCGCATATCCCCAGATCACCCTATCTGCTCCTCTTACACAATCAGTAAATGACAGGAAGCATTCCATTTCACCTAGGGCTATTTTGTAAGTTTCTAATCATTGTAATAATTGTTGTTGTTATTATTATTATTAATAATAATATGCAATCAAAATACTTCCACACAGGTGAAAAGGTTCCAGCAGTAAATGGATCGAGATAGAAAGTTTAAAAATGTATCCTTTATTAGTATCCGTAAAAAGTGTACTGTGTAGATTTCACAGAAAAAACTTACAATATCACAGCCAGTAAGCTAGTCAGCCCAAAAGCTCTATATCTAACAGACCAACATGTTTCGTGCTGGTACAGCACTTCGTCAGGGATAGTGAAGGGTTAACTGTTCACCTGTTAAATGCATATCCGGTCCAATCAAAACTCAGCAGCTTTGCTCTGTCCAATAAGGAACAAGATACTGAATTCAAATTGTGTGTCATGCAATGCTTCGTTTGCATGTTTAGCTTGGACCAAAGTTGCAGCAACAGGTGTTCAATATAAGACTAATCATTAGTTGTACATACATAAAAAATAACAGAAGATATAGAGCTCAATGATGTAAATAAGTTCTCAATGGGAATGAAATTAAAAACAGCACGATTGAATATCCACATGGAATTAAAAGCACCTTAGTATTGCAGCCGACATATGCTGCGCTATAGCAGCAAACAAACTTAACTATACATTTGTATACAAAATATGAATGCAACAATTTATGTTATATTATATTATGTATCAGCTAAGTAGCTGAAAGGTATCAATTTAATATATTGGTAGATACATAAACAGCCTTACATGGGTATGTAGAATATACTATAAACTATAAACCTGCAGAGTTAAGTCTTTTAAGGAAGTATCCAAAATATTTTTTGTATTTTTTATTTATTTTTTAGCTTCTAGTTATCCTTATTAGTCTGATCTGTAGAGGGACCTAATCCGTTGTACATTAAGCGAGCTAGGTGCATGTATATGCATGTATCTTTTGAAGAAGTATACTAGATATTATTCAACTTCTAGCTATCCTTATTGATCTGACCTGTGAAGGGATATAATCCGTTATGTACAAAAAAGCTAAATGCAGCTAAATTGTTAGAATAGAATCCCTAGAGTGTGAATAAGTTTGACAATTTAATTTGTTTCTATATTGAAATCCCTATTGGCAGCAAGATGCTTGTTAACTATATATCTGCTGGAAGGAACTAAAAAAGTGTCATTTCATATTTTTATCGTTAAACAACTATTTAGACCGAGAGGAAAAGTGAATTTTATATATATTATTCTTGTTAATATCCATAGTAATGTGTATTCTATCTTATATATTTCCGTGGTGGAGATAAAAAAAGGAAACAAAAGAAACAAGTGAACTTAAAATCTTATAATTAAAAAAAGGTGAGAAAAAAGTGAAAAAATATTTCCATTGTAATAAAATGGAAATTTGGTGATAAAGATAATGACACCTTTATGTGTCATTGTCGGATCTTAACTGTGTAGATCCTGAGTGGGCCCCATATTTTTGACGAGTGAATTTAATTTAAACCAACTAAACTTGTGAAAAACCTGAAATAATTGTGTAAAGGTTGTGATAGTTGTTTATCCTATGAATAATTTTAAATCTGATTTTTCATTAATACCTATTGGAGCTCCTGTTTGTAATCTGAATATCCAAAAGGTTTCACTTTTATTTAGTTTATCATGTCTATTTCCTCCAGTATTTAATTTGGGAACATAATCAATAGCCTTGAATGAGAAGTAGTTATGTGGTTTTTCACAATGTGACCTAAAATGCTTGGCCACCGGAGTCTTAGGCTCCTTATCTGATAGAGATAAGAGATGCTCCCTTATTCGGTCTTTGAGCATACGAGAGGTACGACCTGTATATTGTTTCTTACATAGTTTACAGGTGATTAAGTATACCACAAAGATCGAATTACATGTCAAATTGTGTTTTAATTTAAATGTTTCACCAGTATGATGTGATGAGAACGAAGAATCAACTTCAGCGTATTCACATGATTTACATGGAGTGGTGCCACATTTAAAAAAAACAATTTTGGTTCTAACCAGGTTCTCTGAACATGGTTGATTTTTTTGTCAAAGTGTCTTTTTAGGTTATTGCCAATATTCCTCGCCTTCCTAGATACAAATTTTATGTTGTTTAAAATGTTACTATCAAGAAGTTTGTCTTTTTCTAATATAACTAGATTTTTCTTTATCACTGCACAAATTTGTTGGTATTGGCTGCTATATTTAGTTGAAAAGACTACACTTGAACCTGAGTAATCATTTTTTGTGTTATCTTATCTGTTAGTAGTTCATGTCTGTCCATGGATAGGACTTCATTTGATATATTCATCAATGTATTCTTTTTATAACCTCTGGCTGATAATCTTTGCGTGAGGTCTTCAGCCTGTTGTTTGTACTGTATTATATTGGTACAATTCCTACGAAGGCGCATGTACTGGCCCTTAGGGATTCCTCTTTTTAGATGTTCGGGATGATGTGAATTTGCCCTGAGAATAGTATTCCCTGCTATGGGCTTTCGATAAGTTTCGGTCTCTATTTTATTGTCATGGACTTTAAGCAGAACATCCAAAAAAGCTAATTGAGTCTTGGAACTACTGTGTGTGAATTTTAAATTCATGTTGTTATCATTTATATATTCCAGAAAACCTTGTAATTGTGTATCTGTGCCTCTCCAGATGACCAACAGGTCATCTATATACCTGAAGTATGCTTTTATGCAAGACTTAAAGGGATTTGTATCAGTATAGATTTTAATTATTTCGAAAAAACGTAGGTATAAATTTGCATACGAGGGGGCAAATTTTGCCCCCATCGCAGTACCACATTTTTGCAAATAATATTGTCCCAAAAACAAAAAATAATTATGGGTTAGAAGATAACCTACTGTCTCTATGGGAAATTCAATATAATCCAAATCATAATTGGTGTGTCTTCTCAGCATGTGATGAAGTGCATAACACCCTTGATTGTGGGGGATGCAGGAATACAGAGAAGAGACATCAATAGAAACGAGAGTGCAATTGTCATCCAATACAACCTGGTCAAGCATGTTCAGGAGATGTTTAGTGTCCCTTACGTGACCTGGTGTGGAGCTAACAATAGGCTGTAAATGTTCATCTATAAAGGCACCCAATTTCTCCCCTAGTGTGCCAATACCAGAAATGATAGGCCTACCAGGGGGAAAATTGGGATCCTTATGTATTTTAGGTATGTGTTTGAAAACTGAAATCTGTGGATGTGTTACTTTAAGTTTATCTGCTGTCATTTTCGTTATGAAGCCTCTGTGTACAGATTGGTTTAAAAATTCATCAAGATCTTGTTGAAACTTTATAGTAGGGTTAAAACTAAGCCTGCTATAAGTATCCACATCATCAAGTTGTCTTATGGCTTCCTTGATGTAGCAATCTCTATTTTGGACTACAACTGAGCCTCCTTTGTCTGAGCTGGTGATCACTAGATTATCATTATTTCTTAGCTTGTTCAAAGCCATTCTTTCTATTTTACTGAGGTTATCACCTTTGATTTTCTTTCTTACCTTATTTTTATGTGTGTTCTGATGTAGCTCAGTTAGTTCTTTTTCTACTATAGTGTGAAATGCTTCTATTAGGTCACCTCTCATTTGGATGGGATAAAACTTTTCATTTTTTGTTTTTACTTTGACAGATGGTATAATGTGTGCACTGGTGTCATATCTAGAGCTTTCGCTATTAAGGCTCAATAGATCAATAAGACTACATTGTTCTTCAAAATTAGAGATACTATTAAAATTAGTTAGATGTATTTCAGGGTCTGTGGTGTCATTAGTATCACATTCGAACTCATTTTGTGTGCCTGTATTGAAGTGCCTCTTTAAAGTAAGGTTTCGTATAAACTTATTTACATCTATTAAAGTTTCAAATAATGAAAAATCAGTAGTTGGTGCAAATGTTAAACCCTTTGATAGAAATTTTGTTTCTACATTTGACAAATTGACATCTGAAAGGTTAATCACATTAATTTCATTATTACTGATGAGAAATCAGAATGTGGTCCTAATAGAAACAAAGTCCTTATTTCTGTTCATTAGTTTTTTCGTGTTGCACCTCCTCTTCTTCTGCTGGGGTACCTCACTGGCAGTCCTCTTTCTTCTTCCTTGTTTTTTGACTGCCTTTTCTGGCTTACTTCTTTCATTTTATTTGATGTGTTAGTAGCCGTTATCTCAGGAACTGCAATGGGACTGCTGCCATCTTTTGGGCGAACACTGTTATCAGATGAAGTTTCTGCCCTGGGTGTTGATGCTCTTGGACTTTCCACAGATGAAGTTTCAAAGCTAGAAAAAGTGACTTTTTTATTTGTTTGCCCTCTGTTGTTACTGTTGTTATGACCTCTCCTGTTTTTCGATCTATTAGAGTTCTTTTGTATGGTAGTCCAATTATAGACCACGTCAAGCTCATAATCTTTGCACTCACGATGATATTTTTTAGCTTTGCGATCTGATAATTCCTCATTAAGTTTCCTCAAGGTTTCAGTTAATTGATTATTGTAGCTTTCATATTTTGGATCAGAGACAAAAACAGAGATGCTATTTTTAACTGTCTTTAATTCTTCCAGGACCTCGCCGTGATCTTCTTTTTTGCTATTAAGCAATTGTTTCATCAAAATTAGGGAGCATTGGGTTAAGGTGTTGTTCCATTCCGTCATAAAACCTTTTTTCTGTGTTGCATAGGCTGGATATTTTTTCATCCTTAGCCCTCTTGGGATTTTGTTCTCTTCGATATAGATTAGTAGAAATTCAATCTCCCACCACAGTTTTAATTCTTTTACTTCCAATTGTTCCCTCTATGAAAACAAACTTTCCAGGTCCAATTCATTAAGATCAGTAATGGGCTGACTCCTGATTAGAGATTGCAGTTTTGCTTTTCTGGCTGTGACATTCTCGATATCCATTATTATAGTTCAAACAGGCAGACAGTAAAAATATAGAAAAAAGAACACTGAACTATTTCCCAAAATGAATACACTGTATCTGTGTCAGACACAGGCTTGAGGGAATGAATGATGTGTTTGGATTTTCTAAACCAGGGCAGCTGTATTCATTCAGAGGTAAGACAGGTATAGTAAATGTGTACAAAAATATTTTAAGTTCCAATAAATCCTGTGACCCCTATTTTTTCACAGCCCCTGTTATTTATCAGACAGTGCAGAAAAATCCCACTGTATAAATGTGTGGTGGTGATTGTTATATTGGAAGTCCAAACAAACACATCATAATACAAGTAACTCACTCACCCTTCTTCTTTCGTATAAGAGCCGGGTTGCTTAGCCTTCAAATGTCACTGGGATATAGCGTTGCTGTAAGTCACAGCATAGTTGGAAATACCTTCTGTAATATATACGATGTATGGTGCATCCAGTGAGAGAGAGTACTTGTAAAGCTGCTGGGAGCGGTTTGAAGCCTGGACGCCAAAAAATGATACAATCAAAATACTTCCACACAGGTGAAAAGGTTCCAGCAGTAAATGGATCGAGATAGAAAGTTTAAAAATGTATCCTTTATTAGTATCCATAAAAAGTGTACTGTGTAGATTTCACAGAAAAAACTTACAATATCACAGCCAGTAAGCTAGTCAGCCCAAAAGCTCTATATCTAACAGACCAACATGTTTCGTGCTGGTACAGCACTTCGTCAGGGATAGTGAAGGGTTAACTGTTCACCTGTTAAATGCATATCCGGTCCAATCAAAACTCAGCAGCTTTGCTCTGTCCAATAAGGAACAAGATACTGAATTCAAATTGTGTGTCATGCAATGCTTCGTTTGCATGTTTAGCTTGGACCAAAGTTGCAGCAACAGGTGTTCAATATAAGACTAATCATTAGTTGTACATACATGAAAAATAACAGAAGATATAGAGTTCAATGATGTAAATAAGTTCTCAATGGGAATGAAATTAAAAACAGCACGATTGAATATCCACATGGAATTAAAAGCACCTTAGTATTGCAGCCGACATGTGCTGCGCTATAGCAGCAAACAAACTTAACTATACATTTGTATACAAAATATGAATGCAACAATTTATGTTATATTATATTATGTATCAGCTAAGTAGCTGAAAGGTATCAATTTAATATAGTGGTAGATACATAAACAGCCTTACATGGGTATGTAGAATATACTATAAACTATAAACCTGCAGAGTTAAGTCTTTTAAGGAAGTATCCAAAATATTTTTTGTATTTTTTATTTATTTTTTAGCTTCTAGTTATCCTTATTAGTCTGATCTGTAGAGGGACCTAATCCGTTGTACATTAAGCGAGCTAGGTGCATGTATATGCATGTATCTTTTGAAGAAGTATACTAGATATTATTCAACTTCTAGCTATCCTTATTGATCTGACCTGTGAAGGGATATAATCCGTTATGTACAAAAAAGCTAAATGCAGCTAAGTTGTTAGAATAGAATCCCTAGAGTGTGAATAAGTTTGACAAATCACAGGTCAGATCAATAAGGATAGCTAGAAGTTGAATAATATCTAGTATACTTCTTCAAAAGATACATGCATATACATGCACCTAGCTCGCTTAATGTACATTGGATTAGGTCCCTCTACAGATCAGACTAATAAGGATAACTAGAAGCTAAAAAATAAATAAAAAATACAAAAAATATTTTGGATACTTCCTTAAAAGACTTAACTCTGCAGGTTTATAGTTTATAGTATATTCTACATACCCATGTAAGGCTGTTTATGTATCTACCACTATATTAAATTGATACCTTTCAGCTACTTAGCTGATACATAATATAATATAACATAAATTGTTGCATTCATATTTTGTATACAAATGTATAGTTAAGTTTGTTTGCTGCTATAGCGCAGCACATGTCGGCTGCAATACTAAGGTGCTTTTAATTCCATGTGGATATTCAATCGTGCTGTTTTTAATTTCATTCCCATTGAGAACTTATTTACATCATTGAGCTCTATATCTTCTGTTATTTTTTATGTATGTACAACTAATGATTAGTCTTATATTGAACACCTGTTGCTGCAACTTTGGTCCAAGCTAAACATGCAAACGAAGCATTGCATGACACACAATTTGAATTCAGTATCTTGTTCCTTATTGGACAGAGCAAAGCTGCTGAGTTTTGATTGGACCGGATATGCATTTAACAGGTGAACAGTTAACCCTTCACTATCCCTGACGAAGTGCTGTACCAGCACGAAACATGTTGGTCTGTTAGATATAGAGCTTTTGGGCTGACTAGCTTACTGGCTGTGATATTGTAAGTTTTTTCTGTGAAATCTACACAGTACACTTTTTACGGATACTAATAAAGGATACATTTTTAAACTTTCTATCTCGATCCATTTACTGCTGGAACCTTTTCACCTGTGTGGAAGTATTTTGATTGTATAATTTTTTGGCGGTTTGTCCAGGCTTCAAACCGCTCCCAGCAGCTTTACAAGTACTCTCTCTCACTGGATGCACCATACATCGTATATATTACAGAAGGTATTTCCAACTATGCTGTGACTTACAGCAACACTATATCCCAGTGACATTTGAAGGCTAAACAACCCGGCTCTTATACGAAAGAAGAAGGGTGAGTGAGTTACTTGTATTATGATGTGTTTGTTTGGACTTCCAATATAAAAATCACCACCACACATTTATACAGTGGGATTTTTCTGCACTGTCTGATAAATAACAGGGGCTGTGAAAAAATAGGGGTCACAGGATTTATTGGAACTTTACATATTTTTGTACACATTTACTATACCTGTCTTACCTCTGAATGAATACAGCTGCCCTGGTTTAGAAAATCCAAACACATCATTCATTCCCTCAAGCCTGTGTCTGACACAGATACAGTTTATTCATTTTGGGAAATAGTTCAGTGTTCTTTTTTCTATATTTTTACTGTCTGCCTGTTTGAACTATAATAATGGATATCGAGAATGTCACAGCCAGAAAAGCAAAACTGCAATCTCTAATCAGGAGTCAGCCCATTACTGATCTTAATGAATTGGACCTGGCAAGTTTGTTTTCAAAGAGGGAACAATTGGAAGTAAAAGAATTAAAACTGTGGTGGGAGATTGAATTTCTACAAATCTATATCGAAGAGAACAAAATCCCAAGAGGGCTAAGGATGAAAAAATATCCAGCCTATGCAACACAGAAAAAAGGTTTTATGACGGAATGGAACAACACCTTAACCCAATGCTCCCTAATTTTGATGAAACAATTGCTTAATAGCAAAAAAGAAGATCACGGCGAGGTCCTGGAAGAATTAAAGACAGTTAAAAATAGCATCTCTGTTTTTGTCTCTGATCCAAAATATGAAAGCTACAATAATCAATTAACTGAAACCTTGAGGAAACTTAATGAGGAATTATCAGATCGCAAAGCTAAAAAATATCATCGTGACTACAATGATTATGACCTTGACGTGGTCTATAATTGGACTACCATACAAAAGAACTCTAATAGATCGAAAAACAGGAGAGGTCATAACAACAGTAACAACAAAGGGCAAACAAATAAAAAAGTCACTTTTTCTAGCTTTGAAACTTCATCTGTGGAAAGTCCAAGAGCATCAACACCCAGGGCAGAAACTTCATCTGATAACAGTGTTCGCCCAAAAGATGGCAGCAGTCCCATTGCAGTTCCTGAGATAACGGCTACTAACACATCAAATAAAATGAAAGAAGTAAGCCAGAAAAGGCAGTCAAAAAACAAGGAAGAAGAAAGAGGACTGCCAGTGAGGTACCCCAGCAGAAGAAGAGGAGGCACAACACGAAAAAACTAACGAACACAAATAAGGACTTTATTACTGATGAGAAATCAGAATGTGGTCCTAATAGAAACAATGAAATTAATGTGATTAACCTTTCAGATGTCAATTTGTCAAATGTAGAAACAAAAGTTCTATCAAAGGGTTTAACATTTGCACCAACCACTGATTTTTCATTATTTGAAACTTTAATAGATGTAAATAAGTTTATACGAAACCTTACTTTAAAGAGGCACTTCAATACAGGCACACAAAATGAGTTCGAATGTGATACTAATGACACCACAGACCCTGAAATACATCTAACTAATTTTAATAGTATCTCTAATTTTGAAGAACAATGTAGTCTTATTGATCTATTGAGCCTTAATAGCGAAAGCTCTAGATATGACACCAGTGCACACATTATACCATCTGTCAAAGTAAAAACAAAAAATGAAAAGTTTTATCCCATCCAAATGAGAGGTGACCTAATAGAAGCATTTCACACCATAGTAGAAAAAGAACTAACTGAGCTACATCAGAACACACATAAAAATAAGGAAAGAAAGAAAATCAAAGGTGATAACCTCAGTAAAATAGAAAGAATGGCTTTGAACAAGCTAAGAAATACTGATAATCTAGTGATCACCAGCTCAGACAAAGGAGGCTCAGTTGTAGTCCAAAATAGAGATTGCTACATCAAGGAAGCCATAAGACAACTTGATGATGTGGATACTTATAGCAGGCTTAGTTTTAACCCTACTATAAAGTTTCAACAAGATCTTGATAAATTTTTAAACCAATCTGTACACAGAGGCTTCATAACGAAAATGACAGCAGATAAACTTAAAGTAACACATCCACAGATTTCAGTTTTCAAACACATACCTAAAATACATAAGGATCCCAATTTTCCCCCTGGTAGGCCTATCATTTCTGGTATTGGCACACTAGGGGAGAAATTGGGTGCCTTTATAGATGAACATTTACAGCCTATTGTTAGCTCCACACCAGGTCACGTAAGGGACACTAAACATCTCCTGAACATGCTTGACCAGGTTGTATTGGATGACAATTGCACTCTCGTTTCTATTGATGTCTCTTCTCTGTATTCCTGCATCCCCCACAATCAAGGGTGTTATGCACTTCATCACATGCTGAGAAGACACACCAATTATGATTTGGATTATATTGAATTTCCCATAGAGACAGTAGGTTATCTTCTAACCCATAATTATTTTTTGTTTTTGGGACAATATTATTTGCAAAAATGTGGTACTGCGATGGGGGCAAAATTTGCCCCCTCGTATGCAAATTTATACCTAAGTTTTTTCGAAATAATTAAAATCTATACTGATACAAATCCCTTTAAGTCTTGCATAAAAGCATACTTCAGGTATATAGATGACCTGTTGGTCATCTGGAGAGGCACAGATACACAATTACAAGGTTTTCTGGAATATATAAATGATAACAACATGAATTTAAAATTCACACACAGTAGTTCCAAGACTCAATTAGCTTTTTTGGATGTTCTGCTTAAAGTCCATGACAATAAAATAGAGACCGAAACTTATCGAAAGCCCATAGCAGGGAATACTATTCTCAGGGCAAATTCACATCATCCCGAACATCTAAAAAGAGGAATCCCTAAGGGCCAGTACATGCGCCTTCGTAGGAATTGTACCAATATAATACAGTACAAACAACAGGCTGAAGACCTCACGCAAAGATTATCAGCCAGAGGTTATAAAAAGAATACATTGATGAATATATCAAATGAAGTCCTATCCATGGACAGACATGAACTACTAACAGATAAGATAACACAAAAAATGATTACTCAGGTTCAAGTGTAGTCTTTTCAACTAAATATAGCAGCCAATACCAACAAATTTGTGCAGTGATAAAGAAAAATCTAGTTATATTAGAAAAAGACAAACTTCTTGATAGTAACATTTTAAACAACATAAAATTTGTATCTAGGAAGGCGAGGAATATTGGCAATAACCTAAAAAGACACTTTGACAAAAAAATCAACCATGTTCAGAGAACCTGGTTAGAACCAAAATTGTTTTTTTTAAATGTGGCACCACTCCATGTAAATCATGTGAATACGCTGAAGTTGATTCTTCGTTCTCATCACATCATACTGGTGAAACATTTAAATTAAAACACAATTTGACATGTAATTCGATCTTTGTGGTATACTTAATCACCTGTAAACTATGTAAGAAACAATATACAGGTCGTACCTCTCGTATGCTCAAAGACCGAATAAGGGAGCATCTCTTATCTCTATCAGATAAGGAGCCTAAGACTCCGGTGGCCAAGCATTTTAGGTCACATTGTGAAAAACCACATAAATACTTCTCATTCAAGGCTATTGATTATGTTCCCAAATTAAATACTGGAGGAAATAGACATGATAAACTAAATAAAAGTGAAACCTTTTGGATATTCAGATTACAAACAGGAGCTCCAATAGGTATTAATGAAAAATCAGATTTAAAATTATTCATAGGATAAACAACTATCACAACCTTTACACAATTATTTCAGGTTTTTCACAAGTTTAGTTGGTTTAAATTAAATTCACTCGTCAAAAATATGGGGCCCACTCAGGATCTACACAGTTAAGATCCGACAATGACACATAAAGGTGTCATTCAGGCCCATTTATCAAGCTCAGTATGGAGCTTGAAGGGCCGTGTTTCTGGCGAGTCTTCAGACTCGCCAGAAACACAAGTTATGAAGCAGCGGTCTAAAGACCGCTGCTTCATAACCCTGTCCGCCTGCTCTGAGCAGGCGGACAGGAACCACCGGAAATCAACCCGATCGAATACGATCGGGTTGATTGACAGCTCCCTGCTGGCGGCCGATTGGCCGCGAGTCAGCAGGGGGCGGCGTTGCACCAGCAGCTCTTGTGAGCTGCTGGTGCAATGTTAAATGTGGAGAGCGTATTGCTCTCCGCATTTAGCGAGGTCTTGCGGACCTGATCCGCAGTGTCGGATCAGGTCCGCAAGCCCTTTGATAAATGGGCCCCATTATCTTTATCACCAAATTTCCATTTTATTACAATGGAAATATTTTTTCACTTTTTTCTCACCTTTTTTAATTATAAGATTTTAAGTTCACTTGTTTCTTTTGTTTCCTTTTTTTATCTCCACCACGGAAATATATAAGATAGAATACACATTACTATGGATATTAACAAGAATAATATATATAAAATTCACTTTTCCTCTCGGTCTAAATAGTTGTTTAACGATAAAAATATGAAATGACACTTTTTTAGTTCCTTCCAGCAGATATATAGTTAACAAGCATCTTGCTGCCAATAGGGATTTCAATATAGAAACAAATTAAATTGTCAAACTTATTCACACTCTAGGGATTCTATTCTAACAACTTAGCTGCATTTAGCTTTTTTGTACATAACGGATTATATCCCTTCACAGGTCAGATCAATAAGGATAGCTAGAAGTTGAATAATATCTAGTATACTTCTTCAAAAGATACATGCATATACATGCACCTAGCTCGCTTAATGTACAACGGATTAGGTCCCTCTACAGATCAGACTAATAAGGATAACTAGAAGCTAAAAAATAAATAAAAAATACAAAAAATATTTGGATACTTCCTTAAAAGACTTAACTCTGCAGGTTTATAGTTTATAGTATATTCTACATACCCATGTAAGGCTGTTTATGTATCTACCACTATATTAAATTGATACCTTTCAGCTACTTAGCTGATACATAATATAATATAACATAAATTGTTGCATTCATATTTTGTATACAAATGTATAGTTAAGTTTGTTTGCTGCTATAGCGCAGCACATGTCGGCTGCAATACTAAGGTGCTTTTAATTCCATGTGGATATTCAATCGTGCTGTTTTTAATTTCATTCCCATTGAGAACTTATTTACATCATTGAGCTCTATATCTTCTGTTATTTTTTATGTATGTACAACTAATGATTAGTCTTATATTGAACACCTGTTGCTGCAACTTTGGTCCAAGCTAAACATGCAAACGAAGCATTGCATGACACACAATTTGAATTCAGTATCTTGTTCCTTATTGGACAGAGCAAAGCTGCTGAGTTTTGATTGGACCGGATATGCATTTAACAGGTGAACAGTTAACCCTTCACTATCCCTGACGAAGTGCTGTACCAGCACGAAACATGTTGGTCTGTTAGATATAGAGCTTTTGGGCTGACTAGCTTACTGGCTGTGATATTGTAAGTTTTTTCTGTGAAATCTACACAGTACACTTTTTACGGATACTAATAAAGGATACATTTTTAAACTTTCTATCTCGATCCATTTACTGCTGGAACCTTTTCACCTGTGTGGAAGTATTTTGATTGTATCATTTTTTGGCGGTTTGTCCAGGCTTCAAACCGCTCCCAGCAGCTTTACAAGTACTCTCTCTCACTGGATGCACCATACATCGTATATATTACAGAAGGTATTTCCAACTATGCTGTGACTTACAGCAACGCTATATCCCAGTGACATTTGAAGGCTAAACAACCCGGCTCTTATACGAAAGAAGAAGGGTGAGTGAGTTACTTGTATTATGATGTGTTTGTTTGGACTTCCAATTTAAAAATCACCACCACACCTTTATACAGTGGGATTTTTCTGCACTGTCTGATAAATAACAGGGGCTGTGAAAAAATAGGGGTCACAGGATTTATTGGAACTTTACATATTTTTGTACACATTTACTATACCTGTCTTACCTCTGAATGAATACAGCTGCCCTGGTTTAGAAAATCCAAACACATCATTCATTCCCTCAAGCCTGTGTCTGACACAGATACAGTGTATTCATTTTGGGAAATAGTTCAGTGTTCTTTTTAATAATAATATGCACTAGAGCTTCCCTTTAATCCATATTTTGTATGTTACTAAAAGCCAAGGACTAAAGGACTGTGTTTTGTGAGTTACCGTCAGTTACTTACCTGCATTAGGGTGGCCAGCAGGTTATGTAATGACACTTAGGTGTATTGTAGTAACCAGTAGCAGTGGACGAAGGATTTAATTAAATCATGTTTGATTAACAGACACAGTCACACCAAGAGTGTAGCTTCAATGAAATCAAGTTGTGGAAGCCAGGCAGCATAGATGTATGGACACAGGAGCATTGAGTATCAAAGTCTCAGTAATTGGGCCTTGGGTTCCTCATCCTGGCAGTTGGCAAAATAATTTCTTAAATAAATAAATAATATCATGTTTGGTAAACAGACAATCACACCTAGGGGCCAATTTATTATGCTGTGAATGCAGCAGTTAAGACCGCTAATCCTTAACTCATTCGCCGATCCGATACGGGATTGGGATGATTGACTCCCCCTGCTAGCAGCCGAATGGCCGCAAATGTGCAGGGGGCGGTATTGCACAAGCATTTCACGAGAAATGCTTGTGCAATGGTAAATGCCAAAAGCGTATGCTATTGGCATTTATCAATGTCCTCCCGCACAATGTTAAATTGGCCCCTAGAGTGTAAATTCAGTTAACTCATGGTTTGGAAGGCAGGCAGCGTGTGGACACAGGAGCATACATTATCAAAGTTTCAGTAATTGTAGCTTAGACTTTGAGTCCCTCACCCTGACGGGGGGCAAATCATTTAAATATATTATCATGTGAAACCTCAAAAAAATCTTTTGTGATTCAGACAGACAATACTATTTAAAAAAAAAAAGTTTCCAGTTCATTTTTATTATCAAATTTGCTCCGTTCCCATGATATTCTGTGTTGAACAGATACCTAGGTAGGCATCTGGACCACTACATGACAGGATATAGTTCTGCCATCTAGTGGTCTTGCAAATGGATAATACTCTTGTAAAACTGCTGCCCTATAGTGATTTTCAACAAAAGATACCAAGAGAATGTAGAAACAATGATAATAGAAGTAAATTAGAAAGTTGTTTAAAATCCCATGCTCTATCTGAACCATGAAAGAAAAAGTTTGGCTTTCATACCCCTTTAATGTATTAATGGATTGTTTAATTATTTGAATTGACAAAGTTGACAGCTCTAAATTCAATCTGCCTGGAAATGTAATACAGGGTATCCCATCTTTGGCACATTGAATTTAAAAAATGTTATCTGCTCCATAAGGGTTGGGTCAAGCCGTGAACACTGAGGCATGAGAGTGTTGCCAGTTATAGAGAATAATCTATCATTTAGCAGCTCCTGGGCAACTACAGACAGGGCATTCCATACAATAGAATTCTGATCCCAGTAAACTAATGGATCAGAAGTAGAAGGTAATGGAAGTTCATTGAGGTAGACTTTCATTATCTCTGAAACACTACTCTCACTTGTAGGGGTATGGGTGGGCCCGACCAGATTATCCAACACAAAATGTTGTTGCTTTTCTGGGCTGTCAGGTCTCACCGTGTCCGTGAGGATGAGCAATGGAAGATGAGGAAGAAGAAAGTTGGGTACTGCTGCTGCCGCTGCTTAAGGATCTACCACATGCTCCTCATCTTCTCCCTCTCTCAACATACCCCTTTTTCTTTAAAGCTCTTGTACCCTTTGCACAGCTTATCCCTCCAAAATGACAGACATTTGTACAGTTTCCTATCAGACCCTTCAGCCTTGGATCGCACAGGGTAGTAAGCAAGTAATGTGGCATGTCAAGCAAATCATGCAAGCATTTTCTTAACTCCTCCTTCATCAAAGAGGCTACCTCAGCATAGGGCCTGCCACCAAGTAGATCCTCACTGCCATCAAGGAAGCTGTTCATTGTGCTAATCAGGTGATGAAAGATAGGTACTACCTGACCCAGGCTTGCATTATCTTGACTTTGGTCTTCAGTGGCGTCTCTGATTGGCTTAAGGACTTCCACTACCTGCCCAACTGTCAGCCATTCTACTCTGTCAAGAGGGCACAACACCAAACTGTTCTCTTGGGAAGACAAGATGTAGGATGTGCACCGCACAACGCACACCAAAAAAATCCCCATGACCATGTTATATGCTTCATCTGTAACTATGAAGCCCATGTGAACATTGGTCCAAGCCTGCTCTCCAACGCATTGCTCCAGCATTTTTTTCAGGCCGGCCAAAATGTTTGCTGGGGTATGCTGGTTATCCATAACTTCTGTGTGGAGAAGATAGGAATGATACCAAGGTTGCTGTTTCCTTCCAGCCACGGTTCTCTCCCCAGAGGTGTTGGGTTGCCACTAGTGCTCCATCAATTATAGGAAGAAGTTATGTGCACTGGATGCACTACATAGGTCTGATGTGAAGTGCACGCTCTGCCCATCAGTCTTTGATATGTCTTCATGTCTTCAACGGTATCACCTACTTGCTGAAGGTGGTTCGAGACAGCACATGGTACAGTGGGTTCAGGGCATCTACCATCTGCTTGAAGGTATCTCCTTCAATCATTTTAAAAGTAGCACCTCCTATAGCAATGAACTGTCCAATAAGCCGTGTCCCCATATTGGACTGCTATTTGGACATCTCCCTTTAATGGAAACCACCAACATGCTCAAGTGTGGGCTGCTGCTGCTGCCGACTGTCCTGACCTGCCATCCTCTCTGACTCTGCTTTTGGGAGGATAGATGACCTTGAAGATTGTCTTCAGTCCTGGCTGGTGGTATCGCTACTGATTGAGGTCAATGTCTTGGTGGGGTGCTGCGACTTTCTGTGGCAGTGCTGCTCCTAATCTGCTTACCAAAAAGAACAGCTTTTTATGGTGTGAATCTAAGTGGTGGTTTATCCCTGCACTTGTTGTAAGATGTCCCAACACTTTATCACGGCCGCAATGTTTGCACCTAGCAAATCTCCCAAACTCTTCAAGTTCTTCCACATTTTCCCACAGTGCTCCAAATCAGGTGCTGCACGTCGTGAGGTAGAGGGTACTGCTGCTCAGCACCTGCCTTGCAGTGCCTACACTGTGCCTGCTGCTGGTAGTCATAGCAGTGGTGGTGGAGGCACTGGTAGTGATGATAACTAGGCCTAGTCCTTGCAGGAGGAACTGGAACAGCTCCAGAAGAACTACCAGAAGGAGGTGGTGAGGGCTGAGGAGAGGCAGTGTTTTTAGAGTCATCTCCTATACCCAGGGCCGCCACTAGAAATTTTGGGGCCCCTGACTTAACCATTGATCAGCCCCTCCCCCCACTTTGACATGTGCAATTTTTGACCAAGTGACTAAAACGTATATGCACTTTATTCTTAAGTGTCTATTTAAACTTGGAAATGTTGTAAAGGTAGTAACATACAAACACACAGACACACTCATACACTGAAACACACACATACACACTCACACATAAGGATTCACTTATAGACACTCTAGCAGACACGTAAAGAAACACACTCAGACACAGACACCCAAACAGACACTCAGCACTTGTTTACATTGACCTGACAAGTAATGAGATAGACTACAGTTTTGTAAAAAAAGGAGATTTAGAAAACAAAATATGGAGTTCTGATAATCTTTTTGTAAAGGAAGATGTCAACTAAATGACGACAACAGCATGCAGTGGCTGAAAGGAAGGGTCCTGAACAATAATTTAAAGGTTAAATGGTAGATTGGTGACTTCCGGAAAGGTCTCATTAGTCTCCAAGGCCTAGATTTGGAGTTCGGCGGTAGCCGTCAAAACCAGTGTTAGAGGCTCCTAACGCTGGTTTTGGCCGCCCGCTGGTATTTGGAGTCAGTGATTAAAGGGTCTAACGCTCACTTTTCAGCCGCGACTTTTCCATACCGCAGATCCCCCTACGCCATTTGCGTAGCCTATCTTTTCAATGGGATCTTTCTAACGCTGGTATTTAGAGTCGTTTCTGAAGTGAGCGTTAGAGCTCTAACGACAAAATTCCAGCCGCCTGAAAATAGCAGGAGTTAAGAGCTTTCTGGCTAACGCCGGTTTATAAAGCTCTTAACTACTGTACCCTAAAGTACACTAACACCCATAAACCGAGGTCCCCCCACATCGCCGCCACTCTATTTAAATTTTTAACCCCTAATCTGCCGACCGCCACCTACGTTATACTTATGTACCCCTAATCTGCTGCCCCTAACCCCGCCGACCCCTATATTATATTTCTTAACCCCTAACTTGCCCCCCACAACGTCGCCGCAAGCTACTTAAAATAATTAACCCCTAATCTTCCGACCGCAAATCGCCGCCACCTACGTTATCCCTATGTACCCCTAATCTGCTACCCCTAACATCGCCGACCCCTATATTATATTTATTAACCCCTAATCTGCCCCCCTCAACGTCGCCGACACCTGCCTACACTTATTAACCCCTAATCTGCCGAGCGGACCTGAGCGCTACTATAATAAAGTTATGAACCCCTAACCCGCCTCACTAACCCTATCATAAATAGTATTAACCCCTAATCTGCCCTCCCTAACATCGCCGACACCTAACTTCAATTATTAACCCCTAATCTGCCGACCGGAGCTCACCGCTATTCTAATAAATGTATTAACCCCTAAAGCTAAGTCTAACCCTAACACTAACACCCCCCTAAGTTAAATATAATTTTTATCTAACGAAATAAATTAACTCTTATTAAATAAATGATTCCTATTTAAAGCTAAATACTTACCTGTAAAATACATCCTAATATAGCTACAATATAAATTATAATTATATTATAGCTATTTTAGGATTAATATTTATTTTACAGGTAACTTTGTAATTATTTTAACCAGGTACAATAGCTATTAAATAGTTAAGAACTATTTAATAGTTACCTAGTTAAAATAATAACAAAATTACCTGTAAAATAAGTCCTAACCTAAGATATAATTAAACCTAACACTACCCTATCAATAAATTAATTAAATACAATTCCTACAAATAAATACAATTAAATAAACTAGCTAAAGTACAAAAAATAAAAAAGATCTAAGTTACAGAAAATAAAAAAATATTTACAAACATAATAAAAATATTACAACAATTTTAAACTAATTACACCTACTCTAAGCCCCCTAATAAAATAACAAAGCCCCCCAAAATAAAAAATTCCCTACCCTATTCTAAATTAAAAAAGTTACAAGCTCTTTTACCTTACCAGCCCTGAACAGGGCCCTTTGCGGGGCATGCCCCAAGAAGTTCAGCTCTTTTGCCTGTAAAAAAAAACATACAATACCCCCCCCCCCAACATTACAACCCACCACCCACATACCCCTAATCTAACCCAAACCCCCCTTAAATAAACCTAACACTAAGCCCCTGAAGATCTTCCTACCTTGTCTTCACCATCCAGGTATAACTATTTAATAGCTATTGTACCTGGTTAAAATAATTACAAAGTTACCTGTAAAATAAATATTAATCCTATAATAGCTATAATATAATTATAATTTATATTGTAGGTATATTAGGATGTATTTTACAGGTAAGTATTTAGCTTTAAATAGGAATCATTTATTTAATAAGAGTTAATTTATTTCGTTAGATAAAAATTATATTTAACTTAGGGGGGTGTTAGTGTTAGGGTTAGACTTAGCTTTAGGGGTTAATACATTTATTAGAATAGCGGTGAGCTCCGGTCGGCAGATTAGGGGTTAATAATTGAAGTTAGGTGTCGGCGATGTTAGGGAGGGCAGATTAGGGGTTAATACTATTTATGATAGGGTTAGTGAGGCGGATTAGGGGTTAATAACTTTATTATAGTAGCGCTCAGGTCCGCTCGGCAGATTAGGGGTTAATAAGTGTAGGCAGGTGTCGGCGACGTTGAGGGGGCAGATTAGGGGTTAATAAATATAATATAGGGGTCGGCGATGTTAGGGCAGCAGATTAGGGGTACATAGGGATAACGTAGGTTGCGGCGGTTTACGGAGCGGCAGATTAGGGGTTTAAAAAAATATGCAGGGGTCAGCGATAGCGGGGGCGGCAGATTAGGGGTTAATAAGTGTAAGGTTAGGGGTGTTTAGACTCGGGGTACATGTTAGAGTGTTAGGTGCAGACGTAGGAAGTGTTTCCCCATAGGAAACAATGGGGCTGCGTTAGGAGCTGAACGCTGCTTTTTTGCAGGTGTTAGGTTTTTTTTCAGCTCAAACAGCCCCATTGTTTCCTATGGGGGAATCGTGCACGAGCACGTTTTTGAGGCCGGCCGCGTCCGTAAGCAACTCTGGTATCGAGAGTTGCATTTGCGGTAAAAATGCTCTACGCTCCTTTTTTGGAGCCTAACGCAGCATTTGATTAAACTCTCGATACCAGAGTTAAATTTATGGTGCGGCCAGAAAAAAGCCCGCGGAGTGTTAGCAGCCCTTTTACCGCCGAACTCCAAATCTAGGCCAAAATCTGTAGAAAGATGTGAATAATCAGTAGTAAGGTCAAAATGTCCTAAAAAGGAACAGACAACGGACACACACAAACTCAAACTTGCACATACACCCAAGGAAACACTGACAGAGACAGCCTCAGAAAACACACAATGTCATGCCAATACTTATGTATCACCTTAATCATATCATGTTCCAGGTAAATGGTATGTCTCTTTAAATTATTGCTGCCCTGTCTCATCTTCCTGTATAAAAGTCCTGCTATAACACACCTCTTTGCTTGGTATTACCTTAACAACCGTTCTTCGTGTCAAGCCCCTCCTACGGATCATCTACTGAGCCGTTACTCTGCTTCTCAACTCAGCGTTCAGACGCATTACCCAGCTCCTCACTCTGCTGCCTCCCAGCTGGTAGCGTGCATTCAGCTGATCTCTCCTTGCGGTGATGTCACACGCCGACGGACTCTTCCTTTCAACTTGTGCCGCACTTGCTCCGCTCAGACTCCACGCTACAAACGATCACTGCCAGGTTTGATAACCAGTATATTATATTTAAGGTTTCCTATACCCTGAACTCCCAAATTGGTTCTTATACTTATCGATAATGTGTGTGGTCATAAGTCTACCCTGATTAACCCTTTGTTCTCCTTATTTCTGTTCAATCTGGGAATTCCTCTTTCCCTATGCATATTTATATTCAGCCACAACTGCCATTTAATACCTACTTCAGCCTTTATTTTTATTAACCATTTATTCGCTGTTTTGCATAACATGTTATAGTGCTCATGAGTGAAAAGGGGCAAGGAGAAACAATTGTATAACAGTTATGTATGCAGTTGCAAATCCATAGCCACAGAATAACTGTTTGTTTCCCTGACTCTGCAGTTAAGTTCATATATGAATTTCTGGTTCTCTTATCACCTAACAGGGAGACTTACATACACTCCTTACTATAGCCCAGATAATGATCTGCAGCTGTGATTCACACACTTACACAAATTTAACCTTTTACACAGGTTGTTTATGATAGAAATACCAAGCCAAATAAACATGGATCCAGCAGATCTAGTAAAACATGTACATGTTCTTACTGAGAGAGTTTAAACTTTGACACAGGGTTATAATAGTCTCCATCAAGAGAATACAAATTTAAAACTCTATATTAATGAGAAACTACAAACTCTCAGTGCTCCTAACCTAGCTCCTGACCCTCAACCCAGTACCCCAGAAAAATTCTCAGGTGATCGCAAGCAATACAGAGAATTCAAAAATGCTTGCCTTCTATATTTTGCCCTGAAGCCTAGGACTTATACTAATGACCATACTAAAGTTTTAACTACAATCTCATACTTAAGGGGGGGGGAGCTACGTAGCTGGGCCAATACATTCTTTGAGACTGGTGACCCTATCCTGCACTCTCTTGACAATTTCTTTAATGCCATGAGTCAGCTATATGATGATCCCAATAAGCAGCTAACTGCAGAAACGATCATGAGGTCATTGAAGCAAAAAAAAATACAGGTGGAAGATTACATCACCGAATTTAAAAAATGGTCAAAAGACACACTTTGGAACGACCTCTCACTGAGGAATCAGTTCCGGTTGGGATTATCTGATTCACTAAAAGATGAGTTAGCAAGAGTACAGCTACCTGACTCACTTGAAGAATTAATTAATTTATGTATTACACTAGACAGGAGGATAAGGTAGAGAAGAGTTGAGAAATACCATACTGAACAGCCAACAAATAAATTATACACCGCAAGCCACCCTGAACAAAGTACTAAATCAGCTAACAAGGATTCCCCAGAACCTATGGATTTAGGATTTCACAGAGGGCCTTTGAATCAACAGGAAAAGCTTAGAAGACGCAGTAAAAACCTCTGCATGTACTGTGGTGCACCTGATCACACAGTGAAAGACTGTCCTCTTCTGCGCACAAGGAAGGATAAGCCACAATTCTCTCCTACCTGTCTGTCAACCTTAGATAAATGTCCTACTCACTGCTCATTGTCTGTTCTTTTACAGGGGGATCAACTGCAAGTCAAAACACAGGCAATCCTTGACTCCGGGCTAGTTTAAATTACATTGATGTAGATTTCATCCACCTTAATAAAATTCTGTTAATTAAAAAAGCAAATTTCCTCAGGTCCCATACACTATCAAACCATTCCATTACGTGTTACTACCAATCAGTTTCATACTGAGAATATCACTTTCAACGTTATACCTTCGCCTCTTTACCCTGTTATTCTGGGGATCACATGGTTAACGTTACATGACCCTAAGATAACTTGGTCACATTCTAATGTAGAATTTACCTCTGACTATTGCAGTAAAACATGTTTTCACTCACATGTATTACTTACAGATATACCATCAATTCCTCCACAGTACCAGAGGTTTTCTGACGTATTTGACAAAAAAGGAGGCTGAAAACCTACCCCCCATAGGAAATACGACTGTCCTATAGATTTACTACCTGGTGTGGACATTCCCTATGGGCATATATTCCCTCTATCTGACTCAGAACTTGATTTCCTTAAAACTTATCTGCAGGAAAATTTAAAAAAGGGGTTCATTAGGCCCTCAACCTCACCCGCAGGTATATTATTTGTTCGTAACAAAGATCAGAGTCTTAGACCAATAGTGGATTACCGCAAACTGAATAAGCGTACAGTAAAAAATCGATATCCTCTGCCATTGATACCTGACTTAATAGACAGATTACAAGGCGCAACTTACTACACAAAACTGGATTTAAGGGGTGCGTACTATTTAGTTTGAATAAAATCAGGGCATGAATGGCTTACAGCATTCCGAACCCGCTATGGGTTGTATGAATATACGGCGATGCCCTTCGGGCTATGTAATGCCCCCGCAACATTCCAGTATTTAATTAATAATATTTTCAAAGATCTACTTGACATCTTTCTCGTCATATATTTAGACGACATTTTGATCTACTCTAAGACACTTGATGAGCATATCCAACATGTTAGTGTTGTGTTGAACAGATTACGTTAGAATCACCTATATGTAAAGTTAGAAAAATGTATCTTCCATGCTAAGAAGATAACATTCCTGGGATACACTATCAGTTCCGATTGAATTAACATGGAAGATGATAAAATCTCAGCCATTCTACACTGGCCCAGACCTACCAATAAAAAGCAAGTTCAGAGATTCATGGGTTTTGCAAATTTTTACAGAAAATGTATCCATAACTTTGCACAAAAAACTAAACCACTAACAAACCTAACTAGGAATAACACTCCATTCAATTGGGGTTCAGAAGCTCAATCCGTTTTTGATAATTTAAAACACTCTTTTACTAGCGCTCCCATATTGCGCTTTCCCAACCCTAAACTCCAGTACATACAAGAGGTAGACGCCTCAAATGTAGCTATTGGAGCCATACTTTCACAAAGAGAATCTTAATCAAAACCCCTTCATCCAGTTGCCTTCTATTCACGAACTCTCTCTTCTGCTGAAGAAAATTATCCGATAGGAGAAAAGGAACTCCTCGCCATTAAAAGTTCTTTGGAACACTGGAGGCATCTATTAGAGGCCACTGAAATTCCTATTCTCATCTATACTGATCATAGGAATTTGCAGTATCTTAAAACTAATAGAACACTAACGTCACGACAGATTTGTTGGAATCTATTCTTTAACAGGTTCAACTTTTTGATTACCTATAGACCTGCCATAAAAAACCGTAAGGCAGATGCCCTTTCGCGTCAGTTTGACACTGCAAACAACTTCAATAAAGAGAGTACCATCATTCCAATTGACCACTTCTTAGGACTCTCCTGCGATCAACAACAACTATTTAAATCTAAACAATCAACTGATCCTCTACTTCCCAAACCACAACTTATTCTTCATGAAGATGGGTTGTACTACCATGATGAACAAATTTATGTACCAGAAACCCTGCGGGAGATGGTTTTCCAGACCATACCTGATTCGACACTCTCAGGACATCCAGGAATTAAAAAGACTCTAGACTTAGCCAAAAGGTTCTTTTGGTGGCCAACCCTATCCCATGATGTGGCAGATTATGTACAGACCTGTAAGGTATGTGCCATTTCAAAAAAGGGGAAGAATGCTCCCTTTGGCCATTTACTGCCTCTATCCACTCCTGATCGACCGTGGCAGGATATCGCCTTAGATTTTATAGTGGAACTACCTATATCTAACAAACAAAATACAATTGTCGTTGTTGTTGTTGATCTGTTCAGCAAAATGGTACATTTTGTACCCTACCATAAATTACCTACTGCGCTAGAAACTGCTAACATTGTTATTGGAAGCATATTCAAATTACATGGTCTACCTAACTCATCGCCTCTGACTGAGGAACGCAATTTACCAGCAGATTCTGGAAAGAACTATGTTTGAAACTTGGGATTAAAAGAAGACTGTCAACTGCATTTCATCCGCAAAGCAATGGACAGACTGAAAAAAACGAACCAATGGATCGAACAGTATTTACGCTGTTTTACCACAGCAAAACAGGACAATTGGTCAGATTTACTCTCAAACGCTGAATTCGTCTTCAACAATACCTATCATAACTCCATTAAAAATACACCTTTCTATGTAAACTATGGGTTCCACCCAACCTACCAATTGGGATTCCACCATACAAAGTATTTGTCCTATGGTTAACGATTTAATTAATACTATATCAGAGACATTCCACTTAATCAAGGATAACATCAAACAAGCAAAAGTTCAACAAAAGAAATACTACGATCATCATAGAACCAAATCCCCCAGTTACTCAGTAGGGGACTATGTGTTGCTTTCTTCACGCAACTTGAAACTACATTATCCTTCCAAGAAGCTTTCTTCAGTTTTCTTGGGACCATTCCTGATAACAAGAATTGTCAACCAAAACACGGTAACTCTGTCCTTGCCCTCTAACATGAAAATACACCCGACTTTTCATGTGTCCCTACTGAAACCTTACAAAGACCTTCGAGGACACACCCCAGGTACACCTCTTGTTCCCCAACTTCTTGAAGCCTCTAGTGAGTACGAGGTACACAGTATAGTTGACTCTCGTAGAGTTGGTGGTGATCTCCAGTATCTCATACATTGGAAAGGATACCCTGAAGAGGATGACTCCTGGGAACCCGCTTCTCAAGTTTCCGCACCAAGACTGACAGCCATTTTCCACCGACGGCACCCAGATCGGCCCTCACCTGATCCCCGGAGGTGACCCTTTGAGAGGGGTGTCCCTGTCATGCCAATACTTATGTATCACCTTAATCATATCATGTTCCAGGTAAATGGTATGTCTATTTAAATTATTGCTGCCCTGTCTCATCTTCCTGTATAAAAGTCCTGCTATAACACACCTCTTTGCTTGGTATTACCTTGACAACCGTTCTTCGTGTCAAGCCCCTCCTACGGATCATCTACTGAGCCATTACTCTGCTTCTCAACTCAGCGTTCAGACGCATTACCCAGCTTCTCACTCTGCTGCCTCCCAGCTGGTAGCGTGCATTCAGCTGATCTCTCCTTGCGGTGACGTCACACGCCGACGGACTCTTCCTTTCAACTTGTGCCGCACTTGCTCCGCTCAGACTCCACGCTACAAACGATCACTGCCAGGTTTGATAACCAGTATATTATATTTAAGGTTTTCTATACCCTGAACTCCCAAATTGGTTCTTATACTTATCGATAATGTGTGTAGTCATAAGTCTACCCTGATTAACCCTTTGTCCTCCTTATTTCTGTTCAATCTGAGAATTCCTCTTTCCCTATGCATATTTATATTCAGCCACAACTGCCATTTAATACCTACTTCAGCCTTTATTTTTATTAACCATTTATTCGCTGTTTTGCATAACATGTTATATTGCTCATGAGTGAAAAGGGGCAAGGAGAAACAATTGTATAACAGTTATGTATGCAGTTGCCAATCCATAGCCACAGATTAACTGTTTGTTTCCCTGACTCTGCAATTAAGTTCATATATGAATTTCTGGTTCTCTTATCACCTAGCAGGGAGACTTACATACACTCCTTACTATAGCCCAGATAATGATCTGAAGCTGTAATTCACACACTTACACAAATTTAACCTTTTCCACAGGTTTTTTATGATACACAAAGACATACACACACACAGAGACACCCACAGAAAACACAGAAAGACATACATACACACACCCTCCCTGAGACATCCACAGAAAACACACAAAGACATACACAGAAAACACATAAATACATACACACGAGGGGGGCGGAGCCAACTGCCAGCATGGACGGTCGCATGTGAATGAAGCTCCATGTGAAAGTCTAAGTGTGGACAAAAGCAGGCATGTAAATTGACATTTTTTTTTACGGCTCTGTCTACAGTATCCTCCTTAGAAGCACTCCTGCTGCGGCATTTAAAAGGTGAACCGGAACGGAGCCGTTGCAAAACAGAGCCCTGCAGAAACAAGCACCGAGGCCTAACGCATCACCCGGGACCGCTCCTTCAAGAGCCGACACTAGAGACTCGCGCATGTACAGAGGTAAGGACCTGAGGGCAATAACGCTAACAGCCTCGCAACACAATAAAAGTTATTTGCCCCAGGACACCTCAGAAAATACACCCCACAGGCATCAGGGTCTTTAGGCCGCAGTAGGCTTAACATTGAAGGCGAGAAAAACGCCATAACACACGGAGGTACTAGTGCAGAGCCAGACTAAAACAAGAACCTCACGCATATTTAGTTTTATGCACCACCGCTCAAATCTGCTTAAGGGTCAGTCTGGAAGCACATATTATAAGGGAGCTGTACTATAAAACTACAAGCAAGCACCAAAGTAGAGAAAAGAACTCTACGCAATTTATTTTAATTGTTTGTGCAAGAATAGAGCAGTGCAAGCTAAAACTAACGGATTTGCAACACACAGTGACTTTATTATAACGGTCACCAGCTCGCACATACACTTTGTTTGAGACTGTCCCTACATTTATCTACAGCACATCTGAAATCCAGGGACCAGACATCCAGAATACAGCTTAAAATGGCGACGAAAAGACAGCCCAGAATAGACAGAGTGTCGAAGCCAAGTGCAGCAGCCACCGCAAAATTAAACACATACTTCAGAGCCCTAAGCACTTCCCAACACTCTGAATCAGAGATGGAACCTGAAGAATCACAAGAAATTTCTAATACACCAACACCTGCCACAGATAAAAATGCACCATTAACTAGGGCAGACTTGGATTCACTACCCACGAAAGAGGACTTTAAAAACCTATTGCAGCAAGTGGGGAAAATTGTTAAAGATGGCCTAGCAGAGGTTAAAAAAGATTTAGCTGATATGGGAGAAAGAATAGAATATATGGAGGAGCAGACATCAGATATCAACAATATTATAGACGGACACTCCAGAACCTTGTCAGTTCAGGACATTCAGATCCAGCAACTCAAAAGCCAACTGGAGGACTTAGATAACAGAGGAAGAAGACAAAACTTGAGAATCAGGGGTGTACCAGAGACAGTAACGCCAGATCTTACCCCTCAATATTTACAGAACCTCTTCCATTACCTGACAAAAGATACAACAGCCCCACCATATCAGCTGGACAGAGCACATAGAGCACTGCGGCCTAGGCCAAAGGACTCTGAGCCTCCAAGAGACATCATCCTCAAGTTCCACAGGTACCAAGACAAGGAACTGATAGCCCAGGCAGCAAGAAAATCATTGCCAATCACCTTTGAGGGCCAGTCTCTCCAAATCTACGCAGACCTGAGTCCGATGACTTTGAACAACAGAAAAGAGGCAAGATTTCTCACAGAACACCTCCGTGATCATAATATACCGTACAGATGGGGATTCCCATTTTGCTAAAAGTCAGCAGTGACAACAAAATTATCATGTACAGATCAGCTGAGGACTTAGAGGAGTTCTGTAAATCCCTGGGAATACCGCAACCCACTCCGCTTCCTCTACATTACCAAGAACAAGTCAGCAAGAAAGCATCTACTTCAACACAACAACCTCAACGTGCCAAATGGCAGACTGTCAACAGGAAAAGGCAAAGAAATTAAGCTAACCCGGTGCCTGGTGCTACAAAAGAACATGAGATCCTTGACACAGGAAAACTCCAATTCATTAAACATACCGCAACAACTGCGAATGAGAGTCCAATATCTATTTCCTCAAAACATGTCTGCCTGAACAGACTTAATATCAGACAGTTATGTAGTAGTCCCTGGACTTTTGGACTAATGTTTATTATAACCTCTTACACCCTACGCTACAAGAGGCGCGTAGTACTTTTATACAAGACATGCCCATGATTATAAAAGCTGCAACCTCCACATGCAGACTTACTAGTAACCAAGTTATTAACTTCCCCCTCGTTTGGCCTAGACACGAATAGCGTCAGGCTAGAACAAAATGTTTGTATTTTACAGTTTTGTTGAAATGTGTTTGTTAATGTGTTTTTTTGTTTCTTTACTCGCAAATAGTCAGATCCTGAAGTCTCAAAAAAGCTCATCCTTCCTATATACCCCAAGTGTCCTCATAGAAACCTTGTGTTGTGTCAAGAGGAACCTAAATGTTGCTCTACACAAAGGTAAGTGTCCTCTGTAACCTAGGGCTGGTGTAACAATACCTCCTCACCATACGACAGCAAGCACTATAGCTGAGTCTCACGACACACATACATGGTCTTTCCCCCCCACGAAATGACACACAATAATTTCAAGTTCCTTTCTCAAAATTGTAGGGGCCTCAACTCACCCACTAAAAGATCCATTGCCCTAAACCACTTCCGCAAGCAGAAGGGAGATATAATCTTCGTCCAAGAAGCTCACTTCCTTAAAGCTAGTCCCATCAAATTGACATCTCCAGAATACCCTCTAGGGTTCTTTCACTCACATGCCACAAAAAAGGTCTCAGGGGTAGGAATAATCTTTCACAAAAATGTCCCCTTCCAGCTGTCAGATAGGTCTGAAGACCTGGAGGGCAGGCTCCTTATTCTGCAAGGGACTATATTCAACACGCAGGTCACATTAGCATGTATTTACGCACCCAATAATAAACAAGCCAGGTTTATCAAGAGTTAATGACAAAATACTTGAGGTCAAAAAGGGTATTCTAATAGTCTGTGGAGATATTAATGTAGCACTAGATCCAGCAATGGATAGCACTTCCACGAGGAAATGTAGAACTGCCAACATTAGCACAAGCGTGCAAGAAAGTCTTAAAACAAATACACTAGTTGACATATGGAGACTGCAACATGCTCGCTATAGGAATTACTCATTTTACTCACACTCGCAAAACTCATTCTCTAGGATAGATTACTTCCTGATAGATCACAACCACATCTCACTAGTTAGTCACTCGGAGATTATGCCTTCGGCATGGTCGGATCATGCAACGATAATAATTGAAATAGACTGGCCAACTAAACCTCACCGTAAAGCGTTCTGGAGATTAGATAATTCACTGCTACATGATCCAGATATAGTACAGGACATAAAGCAACAACTAGAGGAATATTTCTTGCATAACACAGACTCAGTAAATAACACTGGAACGCTCTGGGAAGCACATAAGGCGGTGATTAGGGGTAGCTTCATTCAACATAGCATTAAAAAGCAAAAGGCACTCAACATTCTATATAATAAACTCACAGCAGACCTCAAACAGGCTGAGACAGCTCATAAACAAACACCTACGAACTTGACAACCCTAAAAGGTCTTACGACAGCCAGAGCAGCACTGAATGATTATTTGGTAAAGGAAGCCCACAGGAAGGCGCTATTCCTAAGGAAAATATATTTTCAGGGGGGAAACAGGGCAGGCCCGCTGCTGGCTAAAGCACTGAAGAAAAAGACAGCGAAAAATCATATATATAGCATAAAAGATAGCAAAGGCAACTTAAAACAAGAAAGCTCAAACATAGCTGGAGTCTTTAAGACCTTCTATGACCAAATATATAACCTTTCTAGGACAACCCCCCCACCTACAGCAGAGGAGATAGGAAGCTATTTAGACACCATAGACCTGCCCACACTGACTGAACAACAGAAGGTTACTTTAGAAGAGCCAATAACAGCACAGGAGATTGTTAAGGCTATTCGGTCACTACCAGCGGGCAAAAGTCCTGGACCGGATGGCCTTGACAACAAGTACTACAAGACTTTCTGTGACACCTTGACACCACATCTACTATCACTATTTAAAACCCTAGATAATGGCGCACAATTCCCGATGGCGACAAAGGAAGCTCACATAGCGGTCATCCCCAAAGTTGAAAAAGCATTAGACTCTCCAACTAAGTTCCGCCCAATTTCACTCCTGAACACCGACCTTAAAATATACGCCAAGATCCTAGCATCACGACTTAGTCCCCTACTTCCATCATTAATACATACTGACCAGGTGGGCTTTGTCCCTGGACGAGAAGCCAGGGACAATACCATAAGGGCCTTACAATTGATGGAGTATGCCAAACTGAATAAAATAGGTTCCATTATATTAACATCTGGTGCAGAAAAGGCGTTCGACCGCATGAACTGGCCGTTTCTTTTCGCCACATTACAAAAATTTGGACTTGGTAGCACAATGATGAAAAGAATACAAACACTTAATAATAACCCGACTGCTAAAATTAAACTCATGGGCGTACTGTCAGACGCCTTTCAAATTGGAAATGGAACTCGTCAGGGCTGCCCCCTCTCGCCGCTACTGTTTGTGTTAGGCATAGAGACGCTCGCTGCACGTATCAGACAAAACGATCAAATAAAAGGTATACCACTCGGATGTAATGACTACAAAGTCTCATTATATGCCGATGATGTGCTACTAACCCTCTCCTCCCCACACCCTTCTCTACCAGCAGTAACGGAAGAGTTCAGGGAATTTGGGAAGGTTTCTTATTTTTCTATAAACCATCTTAAATCAGAAATAATGAACATTAATCTTTCCAGGGAAGAGTTAACCTCTCTCATGGAAAACTGTCAATACCAACTCCAAACCAAAGCAATTAAATACTTAGGCATTAAATTAACCCCAAATAATAAATTACTTTTCGACTTGAACTTTAGGACATTATACAATACCACCCAACACGATCTGAACACGTGGTCACAAAAACCAATATCGTGGTGGGGAAGAATACAAACCCTAAAGATGACAACACTACCGAAAATACTATACATAATGCAAGCAGTCCCCATCCACATCCCAAACAGCTTCCTCAAAAAACTGCAAGTGCTGCTACATAAGTATGTATGGGGTAAGATTAAGCCGAGAGTCAACCAACATACCCTACACAGACCTAATGGGGAAGGTGGGCTGGGTCTCCCATGCTTAGAAACTTACTATAAAGCAATATGTCTCCAAAGGATAATAGACTGGCATAAGAATACTTCAATGAAAGCATGGACAACCATCGACTCTCATATCCTGAGAATTCCAAGGGTGGGGGCACTGTGCTGGGTACCAAAAACACACAGACCAGAAGTAATAGACTCCTTCCATATATATGCATCAGTATTCACAGTCTGGGATGGGATTTTACGCACACAACCACATATTTCTACTCTTAGATCACCACTCACTCCAGTATCACCAAACGCTGAGTTCCTGGGGGAATGGAATATGGAGAAACACGCAGAGCACCCATGGAAATAGGCTACACAGAACCGATTCACAAACTCTTAAATGGCAAACGGGTGAAAGGAAGACACGACCTGGAAGACATATTGGGAGGGGCATTCACACACTGGTTAAAGTATACACAATTACAGCACCTAGTGGACACATCCAAATATAGGAATGACTGGACGAGACCCATGACTAGATTCAAAAATATATGTACCTCCCCTGGCACACTCAGACATACACTCTCTATTGCAAAATCCATACTGGTAGCGGACAGCAGCACAAAACTACCATTATATACACAAAAATGGCAACAAGAGCTTAACACTGAAATAAAGGAGGACGAATGGAAACGCATATATAACCTAACTAAAAAATCGTCCACGTCCACAAAGATCTTAGAGCTCAACTATAAGGTGCTCTCAAGGTGGTATCTGACACCCTCACGTCTAAAAAGCATCTATCCTACTTCTTCAGATCTTTGTTGGAGAGGATGTAATCAGAGAGGCTCCGCACTTCATATGTGGTGGAGCTGCCCCATCATAGGTCCTTTTTAGCGAGAGATTGAAAGCTTTCTCCGACATCTATTAGGCCCCAAGTTTAGTCTGTCCCCGAAGATGGTCCTGTTAAATGCACTTCCACCTGATATATGTAAACTCAGACAGAGGGTGTTGCAGTTTGCCTTAAACTCTGCTAAATCTTTATTGGCCAAGAGATGGAAACAACCCATTCCCCCTGCCCCGAATGAGTGGTTGAATCATGTGGAGGACACTATCAAACTAGAAGAATACGGTTATTTTAAATCCCAGAAAAGGACAGTGTTCTTAGATATCAAGATGTATTGGGAACTAACCAAATCAGAATATTTAAAGACGTAAGATACCTATTCAAATACCAGCCCAGGTACATGACACGAGCTACCAGCACATTGATGTAACTCAGACTTGATAAATTGGGATGTAATAGGAGGATAGAGTGGCACGTAATACGATAATATGTTTAAAACAAAGAATACTGACTATTATGCTTACTGCATTTTATTACAAGTTAGATTGTTATCTTGTTATTTTATTTCAGGAGTGAATGTATGTCTGTATACGGAACAAAACCCAATAAAACTTTTGAAATAAATACATACACACACCCACAGAAAACACACGCCCTCACAGAGACATCCACAGAAAACACAGACATACATACTGTACATACACACACATCCTCACAGAGACATCCACAGAAAACACAGACATAAACACCCACCCTCACAGAGGCATCCAGAGAAAATACACAAAGACATATGCACACACCCTCACAGAGACACCCATAGAAAAAGATCAACGACATATGCACACACCCTCACAGACATCCACAGAAAATGCACAAAGACATACACACCCACCCTCACAGAGAGACCCACAGAAAAAATACATACACACTCATAGAGACACAAATCAAAGCACAAAGACATAAACACAGACACCCACAGAAACACTCACAGGAGGAAACATTTATGCACCTTGCATCCCCTAAATCAACAGTGTGTGACATGCATGATAAAAAAATTGCAGAAATTAAGAGATCTCTTTTTAAAGAATCATATTTGTAAATGTGCAAACAAAAATAATTCTGTGAATTCAAAAAATTGTACATTAATGATCTGGGTAGATGGCTAGATGAAGAAAAGTACTTTTAAAAGGTTGACATATGTTTGTTTGATTTTTCCCCAACCAAGAGCACCACTTCAAATATAGTGTACAAATGTTCCCATCTGTCAGCTGTACTTATGGATTTTGAAAATGCTGTAGTTTATATGGTCTTGGTGGAACCATAAGCTGTGGTACTCATACCATTAGATCTGGTTAAATGCAGGATTTAGGCTTGTTGGTATGTATTTCAAAATTAAGTCAGCTGTAGTGTAAACTGAACAGTTTTAAGTTAACCTGTCTCATTTCAAACACTGAGCAATCTTAGTCTGAGAGTATAACATGTTATGCAGATGTAAAATCTTAGATAAAATGCCTCCTTGCATCTGGAAAGTCCTTGCATAAAGGGGCAGTAAACTGGAATGTAATATATATATCCATTTATCGGTCAAATCTGCTCAAAGAAAAAACCTGGATTAATGATATGGTGAAGAGAAACCTCAGACATAAATGTCAAATGTCAAAGGGTGCACAGGAGGAATCATTTATGAAATAAATTCAATGGTAGAAAAAGGGAAGTGACAGAAAAAAGATAAAGAATATAGAAAAGGAAAGGATTCCTTAGCCAGCACTTCTCATATGATAAACCATAAAATTATATCAGGCCTGGAATATCCAGCAGTCACAAGGAACCAGACACAAAAAAAGGCAAATAATCAATTATTTGCCTTTTTTGTGTCTGGTTCCTTGTGACTGCTGGATATTCCAGGCCTGATATCATTTTATGGTGTATCATATGAGAAGTGCTGGCTAAGGAATCCTTTCCTTTTCTATATTCTTTATCTTTTTTCTGTCACTTCCCTTTTTCTACCATTGAATTTATATATATATATATATATATATATATATATATATATATATATATATATATATATATATATACACTGCTCAAAAAAATAAAGGGAACACTAAAATAACACATCCTAGATCTGAATGAATTAAATATTCTAATTAAATACTTTGTTCTTTACATAGTTGAATGTGCTGACAACAAAATCACACAAAAATTAAAAAATGGAAATCAAATTTTTTAACCCATGGAGGTCTGGATTTGGAGTCACACTCAAAATTAAAGTGGAAAAACACACTACAGGCGGATCCAACTTTGATGTAATGTCCTTAAAACAAGTCAAAATGAGGCTCAGTAGTGTGTGTGGCCTCCACGTGCCTGTATGACCTCCCTACAACGCCTGTGCATGCTCCTGATGAGGTGGCGGATGGTCTCCTGAGGGATCTCCTCCCAGACCTGGACTAAAGCATCCACCAACTCCTGGACAGTCTGTGGTGCAACGTGAAGTTGGTGGATGGAGCGAGACATGATGTCCCAGATGTGCTCAATTGGATTCAGGTCTGGGGAACGGGTGGGCCAGTCCATAGCATCAATGCCTTCGTCTTGCAGGAACTGCTGACACACTCCAGCCACATGAGGTCTAGCATTGTCTTGCATTAGGAGGAACCCAGGGCCAACTGCACCAGCATATGGTCTCACAAGGGGTCTGAGGATCTCATCTCGATACCTAATGGCAGTCAGGCTACCTCTGGAGAGCACATGGAGGGCTGTTCGGCCCCTCAAAGAAATGCCACCCCACACCATTACTGACCTACTGCCAAACCGGCCATGCTGGAGGATGTTGCAGGCAGCAGAACGTTTTCCACGGCATCTCCAGACTGTCACGTCTGTCAAATGTGCTCAGTGTGCACCTGCTTTCATCTGTGAAGAGCACAGGGCGCCAGTGGCGAATTTGCCAATCGTCTTGCACGGTGTTGGGCTGTAAGCACAACCCCCACCTGTGAACGTCGGGCCCTCATACCCCCCTCATGGAGTCTGTTTCTGACTGTTTGAGCAGACACATGCACATTTGTGGCCTGCTTGAGGTCATTTTGCAGGCCTCTGGCAGTGCTCCTTCTGTTCCTCCTTGCACAAAGGCAGAGGTAGCGGTCCTGCTGCTGGGTTGTTGCCCTCCTATGGCCTCCTCCACGTCTCCTGATGTACTGGCCTGTCTCCTGGTAGCGCCTCCATGCTCTGGACACTACGCTGACAGACACAGCAATCCTTCTTGCCACAGCTTGCATTGATGTGCCATCCTGGATGAGCTGCACTACCTGAGCCACTTGTGTGGGTTGTAGACTCCGTCTCATGCTACCACTAGAGTGAAAGCACAGCCAGCATTCATAAGTGACCAAAACATCAGCCAGAAAGCATAGGAACTGAGAAGTGGTCTGTGGTCACCACCTGCAGAACTACTCCTTTATTGGGGGTGTCTTGCTAATTGCCTATAATTTCCACCTGTTGTCTATCCCATTTGCACAACAGCATGTGACATTGATTGTCACTCAGTGTTGCTTCCTAAGTGGACAGTTTGATTTCACAGAAGTGTGATTGACTTGGAGTTACATTGTGTTGTTTAAGTGTTCCCTTTATTTTTTTGAGCAGTGTATATATATATACATACATATCTGCCAAAATGGCACCTACCATTTGTGTATTGAGGAGGAAACATTTCTGCATGGTTTTAAATATAGAATTTCTACAGCATTAATAATCATAAATACACTGCTGCTAAAAAAAATGTGTTTTTATGGACTCCTGGCCCCACCATACAACTACTACCACACTGAAGTTACAATCTGAAATTGCACAAAGAAATAAAAAACATTTGTTAAGTAAGTCCTACCTCCTCTGCAAATTAAAGTGATCTGCTGTCTGACTCAGGCGCACACTGTACAAACAAAGTGACAAGTCTGTCTCACACTGTGCATAGTGGTTTAGTGCACACTCAGAAATCCTCTCAAATGCTAATACCTTACTCCTTGTAATAACATTTCCCATGCTCAATTAGCACTCTGTTGTAGTACCCACTGGTGGCTGCCAAAATTTAAAAAAAAAATATTTTTTTTAGTTCTTGTCTCATGGGGCCCCCCTGGCCCATTGGGCCCCTGACAGGAGTCACCCCTGTCACCCTCTGATGGCGGCCCTGCCTACACCCTCCTCTATTAGACACCTCTGGCTTGTCATAATCTAATGCCTCCTTATGTAACATAAAAGCAACGTCTTTACATATTTGGGCAGAGGTGGGAGTGAGACTGGCATCTAACACTCATTTGGAATATGGCGTCAACATCAGTCTAACCTTTTCTTCCTCAGGCCTACTGCTGCTGCTGATAGTAGACATTTCTGCCTAAAGGCTGGCGACAGTCCTAATTACCTGTTGTTCACGGAGAGTACTACTTTCTGGGAACAAGAGGCGACTGCTGCTGGCTGTGGCACTGGAGGAGAGGGTGGAGGAAACATAGGAGGCTATGGACACATCCGGTGGTTTTGTCACGGTAGCAACACTAGTGGTACTTGCACTGCTACTTTTCGTGACTCAAAGAATTGAAATAGACTGCCAGTCGTTCCACTAGTTTTTTTTTCAGCTGGTGGCTGTTGCTGAGATTGAACAAAGGAAGCCCATTTTCTGAGTGGCAGGTGTCCTTCTTGGTGGGATTATTTTTCTGTATTTTTTTTTTAAATTAAAAAGAAATGGTTGCTGCTGATTATATGTCACGGTGTAGTGAAGTGAAATATGTTTGGTGTTTTTTTTTTTTTACTTTATTGAAGACAAAATTTGTATAAAGTTTTTTGGGGTTTAAAGGAGTTCCCCCCCCCCCAAGTATTAAGGTAGGAAAGGGTTAAAAAAATTAAACTTTTTTAAAATAATATAATTATAAATAATAAAAAAGTGCAGCTTCAGAACAGACAGACAAAGTAAACAATTGGTTAATATCTATTTATTTATTTTCTTGATTTTTTTTTAGTAAAGTCTGTTTAAATTTAAACTGCCATTACTAAACCTTTTTTCATGGATAAATAAAATACTGACTGAAATATATCTATACATGCATACATACACACACACACACACACACACACACACATATATATATATATATATATATATATATATATATATATATATATATATATATATTAATGCCAAGGGACATTCAAGTCCAAAAAAAACCTTTCATGATTCAAATAGGGCATGTAATTTTAAACAATTTACTTTTCTCACCAATGTTTCTTTGTTCTCTTGGTATTCTTAGTTGAAAGCTAAACCTAGGTGGTTCATATGCTAATTTCTTAGAACTTGAAGGCCACCTCTAATCTAAATGAGTTTTGACAGTTTTTCACCACTAGAGGCTGTTAGTTCATGTGTTTCATATAGATAACATTGCCCTCATGCACGCGGATTTACCGAAGAGTCAGCACTGATTGGCTAAAATGTAAGTCTGTCTAAACAACTGAAATAAGGGGGCAGTCTGCAGAGGCTTAGATACAAGGTAATCACAGAGGTAAAACGTGTATTATTATAACTGTGTTGGTTATGCAAAACTGGGAAATGGGTAATTAAGGGATTATCTATCTTTTAAAACAACAAAAATTCTGGTGTTGACTGTCCATTTAAACCTAAATTGTTCTTGTCTTGCATACATGTATAGTATATTTTCTGTCATTGCTTTCATACAAATTATGTTAATCTCGCTCTCTTCTCTCTTACAAATACAAAAACACGTGCTAGTAAAAAATTGCAGTGCATGCAGTGGATAAGTAAAAAATTTAGGTGTTTTCCTATAATTAAAATTGAGTGGACTAGTTATTTTTATTGCATTGTCTAGTAGGTCAATTTTTACTATGACTGTTAATCTATATGAACACCAAAGAACATAAAAAATTGATAACAATTAATTTATCAATTATGCATATATACAAAACAAAATGAGCAAATATTAAATAAATAGCCAAGACGTAGCCAGATAATCATCTATTCAAGTTTTACTGCCCATAAATAAGAAAACAAGAGTGACAAAAGGCGAAATGCGTAGGTCAGTCTTCACTAATATTATTGAAGATTTTTTTTTTACCCACGCACTGTGTATATTTTTTATTATATTTAAATAAAGATGGAGAAAGAAATGAAAATGCTACAGTATTACAAGTAAGATTAGTGGGCTTCAGAATGTTAATTTGATATGTATTTTTTTTAGCTGGATATCTATTCTGCAGGGTGTCCCCTGTTAGAGTGTGAAATAAATGTGATAGCACAATCATACAATAACAATATAAAATAAATATAAGTTCATAAATAAGGATATGTTCGCTCTCTCTGGAGTCTCCAGCCTTTCGTGTTCTTCTGTGTGCTCTCAGAGAAAAAGAAACAAAATGCACAACATAGTGTAACTCTGTAACCACTTTCAGGAAAATATGATACACTTGTTCACGAGTGATTACTCACATTTGTTGGAGCTTTAACCAAGCTCAGGGAAATGTGCACACCCACTTTATACTGGTGGGTAAACAGTTACTCTCACGCAAATATGATAAAATATAGAATTTATTAAAAACATAAAAAGCGTCACAAATGCACAGCAAACACCCTTCACAGAGGACAAATGAGCAACAATATATGCGTTATTACTCAGAAGAGCAGTCCCAAACACTGGATGGAAGTGGATAGAGAAGCAGAAGCTTAACCGCTAGACCGTCCACCCTTAGTTACCAGTGGGAATCGCTCCTCCCCCAGGTGTACAGGCAAATGTAAAGACGCACTGGAGAGATTAGCATTAACAGTTCTGACGTACGTTTCGCTGGGTCAGCTTTTTCAAGAAATGAAGTGCGCATGTCCATGTTCCCTTTTATACCTCAATGTGTTGACAAACCGGAAATCGGAAGCAACGTCCTCCATATTGAAAAGGGGCATTGTAACCCAAGTAAGGAATACTTTCTTCTTATACCGCAAGTTCGACACTTTCCTTGCAGTGAGTTGATGGTAATTAATGTCCTCTTTATCATTATATATACATAGCAGTTAAGGAGAAATTCACAATTGATTATGATGTATACGTATACTCATGTCACAGACAGATCTAATGACTACTAAAGGTCTACTAAAGGTCATATTGAATATGATGTATACCTATACAAATGTCTACCTGCTGTAAAATCTCCCATAATATTTATAACCAACAAATCTGATAACAGCTACAGGTCATACTGACACAGTTTAAGTCTCGCTACTTCTTACTGACATCTGTCTGCAGCTAAAAAAACAATGAAAAACAATAACCCATATTTACTATTATATGTGCCCAATACCTAAAGGGTCTGGAAGTATGTGATACCTAATACTTGCTAATTGCGAATGTCACTGCATCACAGGGGTGATATGGCCAGTCTAATCTCGTCCCCATTTTAAACTGATCTACTATGCGTGCATAAAATGTATCAATATCTGCTGAACCACCACCTCTGATAAGGCTGCATATACTCCCATAGGTGAAAACACAAGAAAGGCATCTATTCTGTGATACATACTTCATGTTCACAGAAAATGGTGTATTTCAAAATCTTTATTCAGTCCGTTGGGTATGAAGCTATCCATAATATGTATCCACTTCATCTCCAATCGTCCTAAACAATTTTGTACATCTCCTCCCTTCCAACCTTGTTCCACTTTCCTTATACCTAGAAATTCTAGGTCACTTATTTTCCTGTTATGTTTCTTATCAAAATGTGCAGACACTGTATGATTTTGATACCCTTTCTCAATGTTGTAGATATGTTCATTCAATCTGGTTTTCAAAAGTCTAGAAGTGCGTCCTATGTAGATCTAATTACACGAGCAGCGTAGCAAGTAAATGACATTTTTACTGTTACAAGTGATAAACTGATTAATATCATAACTCTTCTTATGATCTGCTGAGTGAAATTTGTTACATAGCTTAGGTGTTTTGTCATGCGTTTGCATGCATTGCAGAATTGGCATCTTCGAAATCCCATTTGGGACGGAAGAAGCCAAATCTTTGTAGATTTTGTATCACATACCCCTTTAGTTCCATAAGAGAGCTGTAACTTCAAATTGGGAACTTTTTTAAACATCACATTCGGGCCATAACCCAGAAACTCAGCAAGACCTGAGTCTCGGGAAAGAATGCCCCAATGTTTCTGAATAATTTTCCTCAATTCATTGCTTTGTGTGCTGTGCTGAAAATTCAGCCTATTGGCTAGATTATTGCTCATTACTCCCATTTTATTATTATTTTTAGTCTTATACTTTAATAATTCTACCCTATCTAAATTGTAACTTCTTCAATTTTCTCCTCTAAAAATGTATTAGAATAATTATTTTCTAAAAAACGTTCTTTCAAAATTTTCAATTGTGTTTGATATACTTCTATGGGGGCTAGTTATCAAGCCGTCTACTTTTCTGGCTTCGCCGGCCCAATACGTCCGCCTAAGCTCGCCTACCTTCGCCGCCGCGGACCTTGAATACGTTCGCCTAAGTTATCAAATAAAGCTGTCAAAAAGCCGCGGGGCGATGAGCAGCGGACTGTGACAGTTATCACTCATCCGATCTCGCTGCCCTTCGGCTTTTTCCCAGCTTTATTGCTAGCCTGTCACTAAGCACTCACACTAAACTGCACTGTTCTGCCCCCTATACCGGCGCCCCCGGAGCCCCCCGCAACTAAATAAAGTTACTAACCCCTAAACCGCCGCTCCTAGACCCTGCCGCAAGTCTTATAAATGTATTAACCCCTAAACCGCCGCTCCTAGACCCTGCCGCAACTCTTATAAATGTATTAACCCCTAAACCGCCGCTCCCGGACACCGCTGCCACCTACATTATACCTAGTAACCCCTATCCTGCCCCCCCTATACCGTCGCCCTCTATTATAAAATTATTAACCCCTATCCTGCTGATCCCGCACCTCTCCGCAACTAAATAAATAGTTTAACCCCTAAACCGCCGCTCCATGAACCCGCCGCAACCTATAATAAATTTATTAACCCCTATCCTGCCCCCCACTACGCCGCCGCCACTGTAATAAAATGATTAACCCCTAAACCTAAGTCTAACCCTAACCATAACGCCCCCCTAACTTAAATATTAATTAAATAAATCTAAATAAATTAACTCTTATTAACTAAATGAATCCTATTTAAAACTAAATACTTACCTTTAAAATAAACCCTAATATAGCTACAATATAAATAATAATTATATTCTAGCTATCTTAGGATTTATTTTTATTTTACAGGTACCTTTCAATTTATTTTAACCATGTACAATAACTATTAAATAGTTATTAACTATTTAATAGCTTACCTAGCTAAAATAAAGAGAAATGTACCTGTGAAATAAATCCTAACCTAAGTTACAATTACACCTAACACTACACTATACTTTAATAAATTATTCCTATTTAAAAATAAATACTTACCTGTAAAATAAACCCTAAGATAGCTACAATGTAATTAATACTTATATTATAGCTATTTTTGGATTTATATTTATTTTACAGGTAACTTTGTATTTATTTTAGCTAGTTAGAATAGTTATTAAATAGTTATTAACTATTTAATAACTACCTAGCTAAAAGAAATACAAAATTACCTGTAAAATAATTCCTAACTTAAGTTACAATTAAACCTAATACTACACTATCATTAAATTAACTAAATAAACTACCTACAAAGAACTACAATGAAATACAATTACATAAACTAACTAAAGTACAAAAAATAAAAAAAGCTAAGTTACAAAAAATAAAAAATTAAGTTACAAACATGTTAAAAATATTACAACAATTTTAAGCTACTTACACCTAATCTAAGCCCCCTAATAAAATAACAAACCCCCCCAAAATAAAAAAAATCCCTACCCTATTCTAAATTACATAAATTTCAATGCTCTTTTACCTTACCAGCCCTTAAAAGGGCCATTTGTGGGGGCATGCCCCAAAAAGTTCAGCTCTTTTGCCTGTAAAATAAAAATACAACCCCCCCCCAACATTAAAACCCACCACCCACATACCCCTAATCTAACCCAAACCCCCCTTACAAAAACCTAACACTAATCCCCTGAAGATCATCCTACCTTGAGTCGTCTTCACTCAGCCGAGCCACCGATGGAACTGAAGAGGGCATCCGGAACGGAAGAAGTTAATCCTCCAAGCGGCGCTGAAGAAATCTTCCATCCGATGAAGTCATCATCCAGGCGGCGCTGAAGAAGTCTTCGATCCGGCCGATGTCATCTTCAAAGAGGCGCTGAAGAGGTCTTCTATCCGGGCGAAGTCATCTTCCAAGCCGGGTCTTGAATCTTCCTTCCGCCGACGCGGAACCACCTTCTTCACCGACGGACTACGACGAATGACGGCTCCTTTAAGGGACGTCATCCAAGATGGCGTCCCCTCAATTCCGATTGGCTGATAGGATTCTATCAGCCAATCGGAATTAAGGTAGGAAAATCTGATTGGCTGATGGAATCAGCCAATCAGATTCAAGTTCAATCCGATTGGCTGATCCAATCAGCCAATCAGATTGAGCTCGCATTCTATTGGCTGATCGGAACAGCCAATAGAATGCGAGCTCAATCTGATTGGCTGATTGGATCAGCCAATCGGATTGAACTTGAATCTGATTGGCTGATTCCATCAGCCAATCAGATTTTCCTACCTTAATTCCGATTGGCTGATAGAATCCTATCAGCCAATCGGAATTGAGGGGACGCCATCTTGGATGACGTCCCTTAAAGGAGCCGTCATTCGTCGTAGTCCGTCGGTGAAGAAGGTGGTTCCGCGTCGGCGGAAGGAAGATTCAAGACCCGGCTTGGAAGATGACTTCGCCCGGATAGAAGACCTCTTCAGCGCCTCTTTGAAGATGACATCGGCCGGATCGAAGACTTCTTCAGCGCCGCCTGGATGATGACTTCATCGGATGGAAGATTTCTTCAGCGCCGCTTGGAGGATTAACTTCTTCCGTTCCGGATGCCCTCTTCAGTTCCATCGGTGGCTCGGCTGAGTGAAGACGACTCAAGGTAGGATGATCTTCAGGGGATTAGTGTTAGGTTTTTGTAAGGGGGGTTTGGGTTAGATTAGGGGTATGTGGGTGGTGGGTTTTAATGTTGGGGGGGGGGTTGTATTTTTATTTTACAGGCAAAAGAGCTGAACTTTTTGGGGCATGCCCCCCACAAATGGCCCTTTTAAGGGCTGGTAAGGTAAAAGAGCATTGAAATTTATGTAATTTAGAATAGGGTAGGGATTTTTTTTATTTTGGGGGGGTTTGTTATTTTATTAGGGGGCTTAGATTAGGTGTAAGTAGCTTAAAATTGTTGTAATATTTTTAACATGTTTGTAACTTAATTTTTTATTTTTTGTAACTTAGCTTTTTTTATTTTTTGTACTTTAGTTAGTTTATGTAATTGTATTTCATTGTAGTTCTTTGTAGGTAGTTTATTTAGTTAATTTAATGATAGTGTAGTATTAGGTTTAATTGTAACTTAAGTTAGGAATTATTTTACAGGTAATTTTGTATTTCTTTTAGCTAGGTAGTTATTAAATAGTTAATAACTATTTAATAACTATTCTAACTAGCTAAAATAAATACAAAGTTACCTGTAAAATAAATATAAATCCAAAAATAGCTATAATATAAGTATTAATTACATTGTAGCTATCTTAGGGTTTATTTTACAGGTAAGTATTTATTTTTAAATAGGAATAATTTATTAAAGTATAGTGTAGTGTTAGGTGTAATTGTAACTTAGGTTAGGATTTATTTCACAGGTACATTTCTCTTTATTTTAGCTAGGTAAGCTATTAAATAGTTAATAACTATTTAATAGTTATTGTACATGGTTAAAATAAATTGAAAGGTACCTGTAAAATAAATATAAATCCTAAGATAGCTAGAATATAATTATTATTTATATTGTAGCTATATTAGGGTTTATTTTAAAGGTAAGTATTTAGTTTTAAATAGGATTCATTTAGTTAATAAGAGTTAATTTATTTAGATTTATTTAATTAATATTTAAGTTAGGGGGGCGTTATGGTTAGGGTTAGACTTAGGTTTAGGGGTTAATCATTTTATTACAGTGGCGGCGGCGTAGTGGGGGGCAGGATAGGGGTTAATAAATTTATTATAGGTGGCGACGGTGTAGGGGGGGCAGATTAGGGGTTAATAAATGTATTATAGGTGGCGACGGTGTAGGGGGGGCAGGATAGGGGTTAATACATTTAATATAGGTTGCGGCGGGTTCAGGGAGCGGCGGGTTAGGGGTTAATACATTTATTATAGTTGCGGTGGGCTCCGGGAGCGGCGGTTTAGGGGTTAATATGTATAGAGTAGCTTGCGGTGGGCTCCGGGAGCGGCGGTTTAGGGGGTAATAACTTTATTTAGTTGCGGCGGTGTAGGGGGGGTCAGATTAGGGGTGTTTAGACTCGGGGTACATGTTAGGGTGTTAGGTGTAGACAGCTCCCATAGAAATCAATGGGATGTCTGTCAGCAGCGAACTTGTACTTTCGCTATGGTCAGACTCCCATTGATTCCTATGGGATCCGCCGCCTCCAGGCTGGCGCTTTGAAAACCAGGTACGCTGGGCCGGAAAAGTGCCGAGCGTACCTGCTAGTTTTTTGATAGCTAGCAAAAGTAGTGAGAATGTGCCGCACTTGTGTGCGGAACATCTGGAGTGACGTAAGAATCGATCTGTGTCGGACTGAGTCCGGCGGATCGAAGCTTACGTCACAAAATTCTACTTTTGCCGGTCTCGAGCCTTTGATAACTAAGGCGTATCAGCCTCGCCACAAATACGCTGCGGAATACGCAGCGTATTTGAGGTTGACGGCTTGATAACTAGGCCCCTGAGTCTCTACAATTACACCTCAGCCGGACAAACTGACCTTTTGGCACATTTTTTAACCAATGTTTCTGATGGCAACTATCGAAACTAATATAGTTGTTAACATCTGTGCTCTTAAATTTTTTTTTTAATTTTAACATGCCATTATCTATGTAGATCTCCAGATCCAAAAAATCTACCTTAGTTTTACTGTAGTTCCAAGTAAGGGCTACTTTAAATTCATTCAGTTTCAGATGTTCCATAAACTCCAATAGTTGACTCTCACTGCCTGACCAAATGAGAAACAGATCGTCTATATAATGATGATAGGACACCAGATATTGCGCCCATGGGGAATTATAGATGTACTGATTCTCCCAGTTGGCCATATACAAACTGGTATAACTGGCCGCAAATCTGGTGCCCATCGCCGTGCTACCTACCTGAAGATAGTAATCATTATTGAACCAAAAATAATTGGTCTCAAGAATGATATTGATGCCTTCCAAAATAAACTCAAGTTGTTTGGAATCTAGTGTTACATCATTTTTAAGTATATTCCTTACTTATGAAATCCCAAGCTCTTTGTCAATTATTGTATATAATGATGTAACATCGCTGGTTACTAGCCACCACTCATCATTCCACTTAATTCTTCTACGTGATTTAGAATACTAATGGTATCCTTCAAATACGATTTGGTCTCTTTAACATATATTTGAAGGAATTGGTCTATGCCGAAAGATTACTAGTGAGAGAATTAACCCCTGATACAATGGGTCTACCCGGGGGGTTATGTAAATCCTTGTGAATCTTCGGCAATACATAGAATGTAGGAGTTTTAGAGAATTTATTATTGATGAATGAGTATTCTTTTTTATTTAGAATATTCTCCTTCAGATCTTTTCTAGAAATTTCTCTAATCTTTTTTTATAGTTAAGGACCGGGTTTGAATCTAACTTCTTGTATGTATTGGTGTCATTAAGCTGTCTGAGACACTCCCCATCATATTTGATCTTGTCTATTATCACTGTCCCTCCGCCCTTGTCCGCGGGCTTAATCACTATCTTACCATTACCCTTTAGTTCTAATAACACTGATTGTTCCTCACTAGTCAAGTTAGATTTATAGTTCATTTTCAGATTCTTTATGTCCCTATGGACCAACTCCAGGAAGGTTTCCATAGGTGCTGATTTGCATTGTGTGGGGATAAAGGAGGATTTATTATGAACCTACTAGGTTCCATGGAATTATTTTATATTATAGGATTATTTGAGAAATATTTCTTAATGCACAGATTCCGTATGGATTTTTGTACCCCTATAAAGGTATCAAATTTATTAATTCTATAACTAGGGGCAAAATTCAATCCTTTGTTAAGAACAGATATTTGTGCCTCTGATAATACAGTATTAGATTAAAAATACCTTTACTCGTCTTTTAATTCTCATTAGATCTTAACTTATTCTGCCTGTTTATTAATGCTCTACCCTGTCCATATTTTTTCTTCTTTTGCTGAACAGATCTGAGTCCATTTATGTATACCTTCTTTTCCCAGTCTCTAAAAAAACCTCCTCATCCTCAGAACTAAATCTTGCTAGTTCATCAAATCTGTTATGGGTGGTGGTTTCGTTTTGATAGTGTACTCTTTGATTCTGTCCCCTGTTAGACACCAGTTCCTTTGCACACCAGTCTATAACTCCTGGACTGTATCCAAATTGTCTGTTGTACTTTGTATTTTATTAACAGGTAAAAGATAAAATTGCTGAGATAAGGCAAGTAAATGAGATAGATGGGTGTTGCGTATTTATGCAAATCTTTTACAACTTGGAGATTTTCACGTAAAACGTGCCATATTCCATGATAGATTACACTGTCTGGACTCTCTAGGAAAACAATTAAAATGGACACTCAAGTCAAAATTAAACTCTCATGATTCAGACAGAGCAGCAATTTATAACAACTTTCCAATTTACTTCCAGTAACAAAATGTGCACTGTCTTTTTATATTTAAACTTTTTGGGGCCAATTTATTATTGCGAGGGCGGACATTGATAAATGCGACAGCATACACTGTCTGCATTTATCATTGCTTAAGCATTTCTAGTGAAATATGAACAAGTCCTGAAAGACAAAAAACGAGAGGCGCTCTTGGTGTAATAAGTCCTAGACAGACATCAAGGAACAGAACAATGGTGGTAATATACTCACAAGAGGCGTTGCACATTCAGTGCAATATCGAACAAGCCGAAGCTTCAGAGCCGTTCGGCTGACTCGCAAAGGCAAAAGACGCTGTAACCACAACGAGGCTCCTCACAGTAGCTGCTTCCGGTGACAAATCCCAATGCGGGGCTCCGATCAGCTTACCAGCAAATAGACCCCAGTGATATGACTCCAACCAGGCGGATCTTTCACACTCAGGGGTATATAATGAATTCCACGCTCCAGAGCAAGGATAAAAAGGTGAAATATTTTTATTAAAACAAATAAAATTGTTGCTTGTGCATTGACGCCCCCTGCAGATTCGGGCCAATTGTATCTGATCGGTATGATTGCCGGCCGCTGCCTCAGATTTTACAACCTCTGCTTCTTAACTTCCGCTTCAGACGGACCTAAAGCGGAGTGGGTCGGAAGCAACATCCGCTGCTTCATATATTGACCCCTTTGAGTCACCAGCTCCTACTGAGCATGCGCAAGAATTCACAAAATATACTTATATGCATTTGTGATTGGCTGATGGCTGTCACATGATACAGGGGGAGTGGACATAGACATAACTTTGAAATTTGTCAGATAAAAATCTACTACTGTTTTAAAGTTTAGACTAAGTGCTATTGCTTTGTGTTTTTATCATGCATGTGTTGTTTATGTAAATCTACTGTACTTACCGGTCCTTTAACCTTTTAAAGCCGTTATGCCGTTCTATTCCGTCATAATTAGACTGGGCTTTAAAGCCGTTCTGCCGTTCTATTCTGTCATAATTAGACTGGGCTTTAAAGCCGTTATGCCGTTCTATTCCGTCATAATTAGACTGGGCTTTAAAGCCGTTCTGCCGTTCTATTCCGTCATAATTAGACTGGGCTTTAAAGCCGTTATGCCGTTCTATTCCGTCATAATTAGACTGGGCTTTAAAGCCGTTATGACGGAATAGAACGTCATAGCTAACGGCTGTCCTGAAGCCTTCTGTGCTGTCAGGACTTGATCGCGGTCTTGGGGGCGTTCCTAGGGTTGTAGGGACGCCCCCAGACGCGATCCAATAATTGAAATCTCGCGATCGTGCACAGTTGTTCCGATGTAGGCACTTTAGCCCTGACTCGAAAGGGTTAACAGTATATAAATAAATAAAAAACAAAAAAAAGTACAAAAACGATGGAAGACAATTTGAGAACAAAAACTGAACACAACGCAAAACTTTGAGGCTATTAATATATATATATTTTACTGAGTTTTACAACATCCATGTACAAAAGACAAACGAGAAATGAAAAGATTATTTTGTTTTTCTTTTTAAAGCAACAGGTTTTTGATTCATAAAAAAAGACAAAAATAAACATCTAGGATTAGTGCTTATAAAGAGGAAATAGCAGGACCGAGAATTCTATGAAATGGCAAGAACCATCCTTAACCTGGAACTATATTTGTGTTGTTCAGAGGCGAATGTGCAGGAATGCGGCTGGGCTGGGTCCCTTGTACACACAAAACCTGTGCACTTGTATGTTTTACAAGTTAGAAAAGGGGATGGAAAAGTTATATGAAACTTAGGAAACAAAAGAAAATTATAGAACCAATAATAAATAAATGTTAAAAGCTAAGGAAGGAATTGTGTGCAGATGGATGTAGTCTAATGCTTCAGTAACAATTTAAGAGCGATGGTTCTCTAGCTCTCCTGCTATGTCAATTCCTTACTTAAAGGGACACTAAACCCAATTTTATTCTTTCATGATTCAGATAGAACATGAGATTTTAAGCACCTTTCTAATTTACTCCTATTATCAATTTTTCTTTGTTCTCATGCTATCTTGATTTGAAAAAGCAGTACTGTAAGCTTTAGAGCCAGCCCATTTTTTGTTTAGCACCTGGGTAGCACTTGCTGATTTGTGGCTAAATGTAGCAAACCAATTAGCAAGCACTACCCAGGGGCTTAACTAAAAATGGGCCGGCTCCATCATTACTGCTTTTTCAAATCAAGATAACATGAGAACAAATAATAATTGACAATAGGAGTAAATTAGAAAGTTGCTTAAAATTGCATGCTCTATCTGAATCATGAAAGAAAAAATTTGGAGTTAGTGTCCCTTTAAAGGGACATTGCATTCTCTAATTCTTAAGTGCATGTCATTTTTTTCACTGCTTGCTGTGGAACTCTGCGTGCATAGGGGTTAAATGCATAAATAAAGCTGCAAAGAACCGCTGATCCCATGCAGGGATCAGCCATTAAGCCAATTGCACAGCCCTTCCAATCACTGGTTGTGTTCTGTTTAGCTGCTACAAAGATTTGGAGCTCACAAGCAGGACTTTATCTATGAGTTTAACATATTTGCATGTGTTAAATTTAGAATTCCAAAGCGAGTATTGGCAAACTTGCATGCTCTAACAAATAAGAGCATGCAACTGTTCCATTGCAATACCCCTTTTAAGGGACACTGTACTGCAGTTTTTCCCTTTAATGAGTTCCCTAAGACTTGTTATACCAGCAGCATAACATTAAATACATGGAAAATTGCACCTTTAGGTTTATTCTTGCATATGAAATTCCTAGTTTTGCTCACTGAAACCACAACCCATAATATTAATGTCAGTGCCTAAGTATTGGCATTTGTAAATAGACAAAGATAAGAAAAATGGGTCTGCTCTTCCTACATGCTCATTTGAATGGGCACATTCTTAAGAAATTTGGGTTGGGATTCAATGCAAAATATAAAAAAAATGCTGCTGCTATCTCATGTACAAAAATAAAGCTAAAGTATGTTTCTCATATATTTAATATTCAAAATATGGTATAACAATTCACTGGATGCAAATTAAGGGAAAAAAAATATAAATTTTTACAGTACACTGAAGGAACATTAAAAAAATTATACAAATTTGTGCACACTTTTTGGCAGCTAATAGGTAGTAAAGTTAACAACTGCTATATAAAGTCTGAAGATAAATTTAGACACTACCAATTTGAAAAATAAATATGTATGGTCCATTGAAACATAAGATCAAAAGCCAAATTGAGAATACAAAATGTCAGCATTTTAAATGTTAATATATTTCAGTCAAGGACACAGGCAGTGAGGAATTAAACATGAAAAAAAACATTTTGGGTTTCATGCCTCTTTCAGATAGAATTTAAAAAAAAAAAAAGCTTCCAATTTACTTAGTTTTCTTGGTATCCTTTGCTGAAAATCAGGCGGGTTAGTTTGGGAGAATGTACGTGTTTGCAACACTATATGGCAGCAGTTTTACAAGAATTTATACATTTTTAAGAGCACTAAATGGCAGCAGTGTATCCTGCCATATAGTGCTCTAGACATACCCATGCACGCTGTCTACCTAGGTATACTCTTCAGTAAAGAATACCACGAGAACGAAGCAAATTCGATAATGGAGGTATATTTTACATTTTAAAAAAATTGCATGCTCTGTCTGAATTGTAAAAAAAATTAATTTAGGGTTTCATTTCCCTTTAATTAAGATTTTTAACCATTTACCTTCAGCACATCTTGAAATAGCAAAATTTTCCCTGCCACTTTTGTGCAACCGCATTTTAATAGAAGCCTGGTACAATTGATTTGTCGGTTTTAGGTTCCTCATGCATGTTTTTTCCCCATTTACAAAAATATTATTAAGGATGACAAGTACATTTGAGTGCTGGTTTAGTGGTAAGTGCTTTACTTGTCAGATGTTGCAAAAAATCAATTATGGGCTCCAAAAAAATAAATGTTAACATATCTTTTTTTAAAGTTGCAGTATAATTCCGCCCCTTTAAATTGTAGTAAACGTCCCAGGTAGCTTGGTGAGATTCCTATAGCAGAGAGATAAAAATGAATGACTATATTTGTGAAAATCAATATGCAATACAGTTTGTGTTGCAGCAGAGAACATTCATTATACTAGAACATAGACTTATTTTAATATGTAACTAAATGATATAAAAACAAAATGTTATGATTAACTGATAAATTAATTTCTTTCATGGTGATGAGAGTCCACAAACCATTACTCCTGGGTTTCAACTCCGACATGTGATACACACTAATACGGTGCGCAAAAAAGAAAGGCCGACACACACTATCACAGTGTGCACTAAGTAGGCCAAAGGTACAATTACTGCGCCCACAAATTTAACGAGTGCTAATACAGCACACACTAACCAGGCTGATGTGCGCTAACATGACGAGCACTAAAACACTGATGCGTGCTTACTCTTTGGGAACTACAGGGGACAACACTCACTATCCCGGCATGCAAAACATAGCCGGATATGTGCTAACAATATAAATAACTCAGACTGAAGTGTGTTATTTAGTCTCACACTATCCCAGCACTAAAATGGAGGGCACAAAGCTTAAAGTGCAGAATAAAGCAAAAATCATAAAGAGTATTCCATTTTAAAATAAAATTCTCCATTATACAAAAGACAATTATGTAACATATAAATGGTCTAACGGAGTGGCGGTATATGTCTGGTGTAAATATATGTCCCCGGCTACAATGTACCTCAAAATTGGTGTACCTACTAATAGCCGGTGGGCCGGTACCTTCCTCCTGTGAAGACAAAGAAAAGACTGGAAAACCAGTGAGGTGAGAGGGATTAAGGGCTCTTAGAGCTGTGTGAATCTTTGCCTCCTCCTAGTAGCCATGAGTTGAATCCCAGGAGTAATGGCTTGTGGACTCTCACCACCATATGAAAGCAATCCAGTTCTATTTTTCATGATTCAAGTAGAGAGAGTACAATAAAAAAAAAAATCCATATTACATCTGTTTTCAAATTTACTTTGTTCTCTTGGTTTTAAAAATCTCAGGAGCGTGCACGTGTTAGGAACACTATATGACAGCGCAGAGATGCTTACCTGTGCATGGTTTAACCTGCACTAAAGTAGCTGTTAACACGACCGTTGTCCTGGGGTGCACTGTGTGCAGTCCAATATCAGAGAGAGAGGAGTTTAGCGCTCGTTTGCGCATGGCTCCTAAAGATGAGTGGGCTAATGTTAGCGCATTGGGTGCCCATACTGACATTACGTTAACCCTGTTTGTGTTATCTGCACTATGAATAGCGCTATTTGTATTGTTCACTATGGAAGTTACCATATGGCAGGTTTGGTGCCAAAGTTTGCAGAAGAATCTTTAAAAGGCTTGTGAGCAGTCCATTCTTCTATGAAATCCCAGGCGGTTCTTGTTCTCATCCTGCTCGCCCTTGTTTGACACCTGGCTTGTTACCTGGATCTTACTAGCTGTTATCTCTCTGGTGTGTTGCCTATTTTGGGCTAATAACCCGGTTATCAACTATAGGAACTGTTTTTTGGGCTATCCATTTGCCTGCTCCCTCTGCTTAGACATCTAGTTACTGTTAATTCTTCTTCTGTATCCTGACCACTACATTGCACTTCATCAGTTCCAACTTCCTGCTTTTCCTGAAAAACTCCATCTGATCCAGCATCTGGTCTGCAGAGCTGCATTATTGCTCCCAGTGGCCAAACAAGGTAACTACCAGCTAACTCTACTTAAAGGGATAGTAAACCCCATTTCTTTCTTTCATGATTCAGATAGAGCATGCAATTTTAAGCAACTTTCTAATTTACTCTTATCATCCATTTTCTTTGTTCTCTTGGTATCTTTATTTGAGAAGCCGGAATGTTAAGCTTAGAAGCCGGTCCATTTTTGGTTCAGGACCCTGGGTAGCATTTGCTGATTGGTGGCTACATTTAGTTCAGAACCCTGGATAGCGCTACATTTAGCCACCAATCAACAAAGGTGCTGGACCAAAAATTGGCTTTACTAGCCTTTTAATAACAAGGCCATTAAGAGATGGCAAGCTTAATCGTCACTTTACAGTCGTGACTCATTCATGCAAGATCTGCAGACTGCCTATTTAAACTTACCACAAAGGGTTGAAACACTTTAGCACAGATTGCTGCAGGAGCTACTTCCACCTACACATTGATTGATCTTGCATCATCAGCTGATGATGGGCCTATTAAGTCTATTGCTACTGGTCTACTGCAATCAGAACTGGTGGTCTTTCCTGAGCAGAGTATATATCTACCAATAAGATTTGGTGGTGATAGGCAGCAGTTCTATACTGTTATTAATGCCCGGAAGATTTGTTTTCACTCAGGCTTCGAATCTATACTACAGACTTAATCAAGGGCCACATTTTCTTAGCCCTGCTCATAGATGAACCTCAGATTTTGGTACATAATTTGATTTGGAGGGAACATGATATAGTCCATACTTGTAACACTTTTACTAATGTTATGAGTATATTTTACGATAACCCTCATCTCTCTTATGCTCAGGTCACTGTAAGCAGTCTGGGAAGGACTATGTTTGTGACTTTTATCGTATTGCCTGAGCCTTTCTGAATCATTGAATGATGACCTTGGTCATGTAGACCCTTCATCTGATCTGAGAGTATGGTATGTCTGGTGATTCATATGGACAGAATACTGCTTCACAGACTTTTGTCTCCTCAAGTTATTCCCATTCCAGTGTCTGCTTTTACTGATGAAACAGTGTTGCCTTTGCCAAACAACTACTAGCTAATCTTGCAAGCCGTTTTGCAGCAAAGCTTTTAACAAATGTATACACTTCTGAGCTCTAGATGGCAGCAGTGTTTGCTCAGTATATAACATTGTTGAAAGTGTTGTTGCAAACAGCTGCCATATATAGCGCTCAAGACATATTTACACTCCAGAGACCCTCTAGGTATGCTCTTCAACAAAGGATACAAAAGAAACAAGGTAAATTTGATAGCAAGTAAATTGGATTTTATATATATATATATATATATATATATATATATATATAAATGAAATTTATGCTTACCTGATAAATGTATCTCTTTCTTGACATGATGAGTCCACAGATCATCTAATTACTATTGGGATATTCACCTCCTGGCCAGCAGGAGGCGGCAAAGAGCCCCACAGCAAAGCTGTTAAATATCCCCTCCCTTCTATCCAACCCCAGTCATTCAACCAAAGTAAAAGAGAGAAAGGAAGCAACAAGGTGCAGAGGTGCCTAAGGTTTATAACAAGGTTTATAAAAAATATCCTGTCATCAAAAACAGGGCGGGCCGTGGATTCATTGTGTCAAGAAATAAATAAATTTATCAGGTAAGCATAAATTTTGTTTTCTTTCTAATGACACGATGAGTCCACAGATTATCTAATTACTATTGGGAATCAATACACAAGCTAGAGGACACAGACGATAAGGGAGGGACAAGACAGGGAACCTAAACAGAAGGCACCACTGCTTGAAGAACCTTTCTCCCAAAGGAAGCCTCAGCCGAGGCAAAAGTATCAAACTTATAGAATTTTGAAAAAGTGTGTAGAGAGGACCAAGTTGCAGCCTTGCAAATCTGTTCTACAGAAGCTTTATTTTTGAATGCCCAGGAAGAGGAAACAGCCTTCGTAGAATGAGCCGTAACCTTCTCAGGAGGCTGCTGTCCAGCAGTTTCATAGGCAAAGCGAATTATACTCTTCAGCCACAAAGAAAGAGAAGTAGCCGTAGCTTTCTGCCCCTTACGTTTCCCAGAGAAAACTACAAACAGAGCAGAAGACTGACGAAAATCCTTAGTCGCCTGTAAATAGAATTTCAAAGCATGAACCACGTCTAGGTTGTGCAGCAGATGTTCCTTTTGAGAAGAAGGGTTAGGACATAAAGAATGAACAACAATCTCCTGATTAATGTTCCGATCTGAAACTACTTTAGGAAGAAAACCCAATTTAGTATATAAAACAACCTTATCCGAGTGAAAGATAAGATAGGGAGACTCATGCTGTAAAGTCGAGAGTTCAGAGACTCTACGAGCTGAAGAAATAGCAACAAGGAAAAAAAAAAAAACCTTCCAAGATAACAACTTAATATCTAAGGAATGCATAGGTTCAAAAGGAGCCCGCTGAAGAACCTTAAGAACAAGATTAAGACTCCAGGGAGGAGTAACAGGTTTGAACACAGGCCTGATTCTGATCAAGGCCTGACAGAACGATTGAACATCAGGTACCTCTGCCAGACGTTTATGTAACAAAATAGATAAGGCAGAAATTTGACCTTTCAAGAAGCTTGCTGATAACCCCTTCTCCAAACCCTCTTGGAGTAAAGATAAAACCCTAGGAATCTGAACTCTACTCCAAGTGTAGCCTTTGGAATCGCACCAATACAGATATTTACGCCAAATCTTATGGTAAATTTTCCTGGCAACAGGCTTGCGAGCCTGAATCATAGTCTCAATGACCTGATCTGAAAAACCACGCTTAGATAAAATTAAGCGTTCAATCTCCAAGCAGTCAGCTTCAGAGAAACTAGATTTGGATGAAGGAAGGGCCCTTGAAGTAGAAGGTCCTTTCTTAGAGGAAGTTTCCAAGGAGGGTGAGATGACATCTCCACTAGGTCTGCATACCAAATCCTGCGAGGCCACGCCGGAGCAATGAGAATCACCGATGCCCTCTCTTGCTTGATCCAAGCAATGACCCGAGGAAGGAGAGCGAACGGAGGAAAAAGGTATGCAAAATTGAAATTGCAAGGAACTGCCAGAGCATCTATCAGAAACGCCTAAGGGTCCTTGGTCTGCTCAGAAAATCCGCTTCCCAATTGTCCACTACTGGAATATGGATCGCAGATAGACAACACTTGTGGGTCTCCGATCCACTGAATAATCTTGGACACCTCTTTCATGGCCAAAGAACTCAGAGTTCAACCCTGATAGTTGATGTAAGCCACTGAGGTTATGTTATCCGACTGAAATCTGATAAACCGGGCAGAAGCTAACTGAGGCCAGGTGAGCATTGAAGATTGCTCTTAGCTCTAGAATGTTTATGGGGAGAACAGATTCTTCCCGAGTCCATGTCCCCTGAGCCCTTAGAAGGTTCCAGATTGCTCCCCAACCTGTCAGGCTGAAGTCTGTAGTCACTATCACCCAGATAGGTCTGAGAAAACAGGTTCCCTGGGAGAGATGATCCTGAGACAACCACCAAAGAAGAGAATCTCTTGTCATCTGATCCAAACGAATTAGCGGAGACAGATCCACATAATCCCCGTTCCACTGTCTGAGCATGCATAACTGCAGAGGTCTGAGATGGAAATGAGCAAAAGGAATAATATCCATGGCGGGTACCATGAGACCGATTACCTCCATACATTGAGCCACTGATGGCTGAGGAGAAAACTGAAGAGACAGACAAGATTCGAAAATCTTGGATTTTCTGACCTCCGTCAGAAATATTTTCATCAAAACGGAATCTATTATGGTTCCCAAAAAGACTACCCTTGTAGATCGAATTAAGGAACTCTTTTCCAGATTCACCTTCCAACCGTGAAAGCGCAGGAAGGATACAAGCATCTCCATGTGGGAGCTTGCTAGATGAAAAGACTGGGCCTGAACCAGAATGTCGTCCAGATAAGGCACCACTACAATACCCTGTAACTGGAGTACTGCCAACTGAGATCCCAGAACCTTAGAAAAAATTCTGGGAGCTGTAGTTAGTCCGAAAGGAAGAGCCACAAACTGGAAGTGTTTGTGGAGAAAAGCAAATCTCATAAACTTGTGATGATCCCTGTGGATGGAAACATGAAGGTACGCATCCTTTAAATCTACTGTTGTCATAAATAGACCCTCCTGAACTAATAGTTTCCATTTTGAAGGACGGTTCTCTGAGGAATTTGTTTAGACTCTTGAGATCCAAGATTGGTCTGAAGGTTCCCTCTTTCTTGGGAACCACAAACAGATTGGAGTAAAATCCAAGACCCTGCTCCTGTACTGGAACAGGAACTATCACTCCCATTTCGGATAGATCCCAAACACAACGTAAGATCGCCTCTCTTTATCTGGTCTACAGATAATCTTGAGAGAAGGAATCTGCCCCTGGGGGGAAATGTCTTGAATTCTAGTTTGTATCCCTGGGACACAATGTCTATCGCTCAAGGATCCTGAACATCCCGAACCCAAGCCTGAGTGAAAATGGTATGTCTGCCTCCCACAAGATCAGGTCCTTCATGCTGACTTTGAATCATTAGCAGGCTTCTTGGATTGTTTACCATTATTCCAAGATTGGTTGGGTCTCCAGAAAGGTTTGGACTGATCCTGTTTTGTAGAGGGAGAGGAAGGTTTACCCTTGAAGTTTTGAAAGGAAAGAAAATTACTCTGACGTCCCTTCTGCTTAGATTTCTTATCCTGAGAAAGGAAATGACCCTTTCCTCCTGTAATGTCAGAAACAATCTCAGCCAAAGCTGTGCCAAACAAGGTCTTACCCTTGTAAGGAATAGACAAAAGCTTAGACTTAGACGACACATCTGCAGACCAAGATTTCAGCCATAAAGCTCTTCGAGCCAGAATGGCAAAACTAGAAATCTTTGCTCCCAACTTGATAACTTGAAGGGAAGCATCAGAAATGAAATAATTGGCCAATTTAAGAGCCCTGATCCTGTCCTGGATCTCTTCAAGCGGAATGTCTGTTTGAAAGAAATCAGACAACGTATCAAACCAGTATGCCGCCGCCGCGCTAGAAACAGTAGCAATACACACCACAGGTTGCCATTGTAAACCCTGGTGAACATACATTTTCTTAAGAAAACCTTCCAGTTTCTTATCCATAGGGTCCTTAAAAGAACAGCTATCCTCTATGGGAATAGTAGTTCTCTTAGCTAAAGTGGAAATTGCCCCTTCCACCTTGAGGACCGTTTGCCAAGACTCCTTGATAGAGTCAATGGAAAACATCTTCTTAAAAATAGGAGAAGGAGAAAAAGGAAGACCTGGCTTCTCCCATTCCTTAACAATAATTTCTGAAGCCCGATCTGGAATGGGAAAAAATTCCAGCATGGAAGGTAAATCATAATACTTGTTAAGTTTACTAGACTTTTTAGGGTTGACAATGACAGTAGAGTCAGAGTCGTCCAGAGTAGCCAAAGCCTCCTTGAGTAGTAAACAGAGGTGTTCCAGCTTAAACCTGAAGGATACAACTTCAGCATCAGAGGAAGGAATTACACTGTCAGAATCTGAGATTTCACCCTCAGATGCTACCGAAAAGTCCTCCTCATCAGATTTATGAGAGGAAACATTCGGAATAGCCACGACGAGTCAGATACCTTACGCACTGATTCTTTAGACTTTCTCTTGCGCTTTCCCTGTAGCATGGGAAAAGCAGAAAAGGCATCAGAAACTGCAGAAGATATAAGGGAAGCAATGTCTTGCAAGGAGACCCCAGTCGGAGCTTGAGAGGAAGTGCAGGGCACTGAATTAATGGGTACTAAAATTTGGGACACCTGAGGAGAAAAATGCGGCATATCTTGCACATTGTCCGAAGACTCCTGGACAGCATCCGTCTTAGACAATATAGGCTCAAAAAATCTATCCTTAAGATTTAATGTTCTCTCGACACATGAGGAGCAAAAAGGAATTGGTGGTTCAATATTAGAATTCAAACATAAAGGACATCTGTAATCTGTAACAGAGTCTTGGTCCATTTTAACAGAATAAATATAAATAATTAAATTATGAAAAATTAAATAAAGAAAAAAAGTTACTGTTTCTTTAAATTTCAAAATGAAAGTGCTTTATTTTTGATGCAATGCAAAAACAAAACTGCTTAATTCTTTGAACAAATACAAAAATGAAACTGCTTTATTTTACAAGATATTGAGTAATAGAAACGTCTTAATAACACCTCAAATAGCCTCTACACCTCAGCAATAGCTTTGCTGAGGTGCCTATTTAAAAAGAAACTGGGGTTGGATAGAAGGGAGGTGATATTTAACAGCTTTGCTGTGGGGCTCTTTGTTGCCCCCTGCTGGCCAGGAGGTGAATATCCCAATAGTAATTAGATGATCCATGGACTCATCGTGTCATTAAAAAGAAAATGTGTTAATTGAATCATGCTAGAAAAAAAAATTAGGTTTCATATCCATTTATCTTGTTATCTTGTTATAATTTCTGCACAATTATTTTTTTGTGTACAAGACTTTAACTGAATGAAACACAAACTATACAAATGTATCTAAAGCAGTCTGTTTATTGTATTAAGGTTCCTTTATAATATATTATTAATATACAGTATTTAATATAATATATATATATATTCAAAATAATCTAATAATATATGAATATATTTAAGAACTAAGGCAAGCTAGCTTCGCAAACAAGTATTTTGATGTGCTAATAATATTGTAAAGAGGAGGAATATCCCATACCGTCGTTATATCTGCTTGCTAGAACGGGTCTGTCTCTTGATAGCTGTTCTCTGATGGATCGTCTTAGTTTGTTGGTCTTCATTGTGCAAAGTTTCCTATGACACAAATAAGACGCTTATACTACAGCTCCTCTGGAAATAGGGCAACTGGGTTGGCATTAGGATCTTTTTATGTAGCATTACATTTTACATTTTTCCAAGGCGAGAGTAAAACAATTAAGTGCCTGAGTATAATAACGTCAGGGGCAAACTGTAAAATAGGAGAGTTGTACACACGAGCTGCACATGATATTAAATATGGTGGCTCAGTTTAGTGCTTATGCTAAAGCATTTCCTCCCTTGCCCACCCCTCAGATACCCATGAATATATAGAGTATACTGCAGTATGCGTGTATATAAAGAGCCCAGAAGTGCCCCCCCCCCCCTGCACAAAAACAGTTATGCCTTATCTAAATCTAAAGCCCCCTTTAAAAAACACTAATGTAAACAAAAAACTAAACTATAACCCATAGAAGGGCTTTTTGTGGGGCGTTGCCCTAAAAAAAATACAATCCAACCTACAAGTAACCCCCCACCCCCCCAAAAAAAGGCTAACTAAACTTACTCTAAGGATTGCTCTGAAAAGGGCATTGGTGTGTCTGCAGCAAGTATCAGGAAGTGATCTTTTAACTAAAGGTTTACACTAAAGAAAACAAAAAAGTCAGCAGTTATTTATTATTGCACTGTCTGACATTTAATTCCCTCAGAAATGGCGGTGATTACGAGACTTTCAAAATAACTAGACATAAGTCTTGCGAAGAATGACCACTATGTATATCTCTAGCATTTCTGGAACTCAAAGGGCCTAGCTGTCACACCAGAAATCTAGCTGAGCATTTTTTGTTTTTTTATGTTAACTACCATAGAAACATAGATTTGACAGTAGATAACTATAGACTCAACAAGTCTGTTTACATTTCCTATCTATGCTATAATTGCGTTTGCACCGCGTCCGTCGCCAGTTGTGCGCGCAGCCAAAACTAATTCAACTGGGGCAAGATTACATATGTGACACGCCCGCACAAAGTATTAACAAACCGCCTGCACGAAGTATTAACAAACCGCCTGCACAAAGTATTAACAAAAACACCTATCCGCCCATACGAAGTATTAACAAACCGGCAGCACAAAGTATCAACAAACCGTTAGTACAAAGTATTAACAAACCACCCGCACGAAGTATCAACAAATTGCTCGCATGAAGTATTAACAAAAACACTTAACACATGCGCAATATGTACCTCTCAACCGCCATCCCCCCACTGCAATAACTTAATAAAAAGCAGCAGGTATGTACCACACAATGTCACATGCAGCAGCAGGTATGTACCACACAATGTCACAAGCAGGCAGCAGGTATGTACCACACAATGTCACAAGCAGGCAGCAGGTATGTACCACACAATGTCACATGCAGCAGCAGGTATGTACCACACAATGTCACATGCAGCAGCAGGTATGTACCACACAATGTCACATGCAGGCAGCAGGTATGTACCACACAATGTCACATGCAGCAGCAGGTATGTACCACACAATGTCACATGCAGCAGCAGGTATGTACCACACAATGTCACATGCAGCAGCAGGTATGTACCACACAATGCCACATGCAGCAGCAGGTATGTACCACACAATGTCACATGCAGGCAGCAGGTATGTACCACACAATGTCACATGCAGGCAGCAGGTATGTACCACACAATGTCACATGCAGGCAGCAGGTATGTACCACACAATGTCACATGCAGGCAGCAGGTATGTACCACACAATGTCACATGCAGGTAGCAGGTATGTACCACACAATGTCACATGCAGCAGCAGGTATGTACCACACAATGTCACATGCAGCAGCAGGTATGTACCACACAATGTCACATGCAGCAGCAGGTATGTACCACACAATGTCACATGCAGCAGCAGGTATGTACCACACAATGTCACATGCAGCAGCAGGTATGTACCACACAATGTCACATGCAGGCAGCAGGTATGTACCACACAATGTCACATGCAGCAGCAGGTATGTACCACACAATGTCACATGCAGGCAGCAGGTATGTACCACACAATGTCACATGCAGCAGCAGGTATGTACCACACAATGTCACATGCAGCAGCAGGTATGTACCACACAATGTCACATGCAGGCAGCAGGTATGTACCACACAATGTCACATGCAGCAGCAGGTATGTACCACACAATGTCACATGCAGGCAGCAGGTATGTACCACACAATGTCACATGCAGCAGCAGGTGTGTACCACACAATGTCACATGCAGGCAGCAGGTATGTACCACACAATGTCACATGCAGGCAGCAGGTATGTACCACACAATGTCACATGCAGGCAGCAGGTATGTACCACACAATGTCACATGCAGCAGCAGGTATTTACCACACAATGTCACATGCAGGCAGCAGGTATTTACCACACAATGTCACATGCAGCAGCAGGTATGTACCACACAATGTCACATGCAGCAGCAGGTATGTACCAGACAATGTCACATGCAGCAGCAGGTATGTACCACACAATGTCACATGCAGCAGCAGGTATGTACCACACAATGTCACATGCAGCAGCAGGTATGTACCACACAATGTCACATGCAGCAGCAGGTATGTACCACACAATGTCACATGCAGGCAGCAGGTATGTACCACACAATGTCACATGCAGCAGCAGGTATGTACCACACAATGTCCCATGCAGCAGCAGGTATGTACCACACAATGTCACATGCAGCAGCAGGTATGTACCACACAATGTCACATGCAAGCAGCAGGTATGTACCACACAATGTCACATGCAGCAGCAGGTATGTACCAGACAATGTCACATGCAGCAGCAGGTATGTACCACACAATGTCACATGCAGCAGCAGGTATGTACCACACAATGTCACATGCAGCAGCAGGTATGTACCACACAATGTCACATGCAGGCAGCAGGTATGTACCACACAATGTCACATGCAGCAGCAGGTATGTACCACACAATGTCACATGCAAGCGTGTGTGTAGATACTCCCAGGTCAGTGAGTCCAAAGAACATCCAGGCTGGATGCAACTGAGATCTGCGCAAAACTCGTGGGCTGTCAGTGAGGACTAGTACGTCGAAGAACGTCAGTGACGTTAGAGCTCTTTACACACATTAAAGTGTAATGGGTTATGTAAACACAGTATATTAAGTGTTATGTTCTCATTGTGTACACACAGTGTAATGATGTATTATGTACACACAGTATAATGAATTTTATGTACTCAGTGTAATGATTATTATGTACATTCAGTGTAATGAGTACTATGTACTCCCAGTGTAATGAGTATTTTGTAATCTCAGTATAATCAGTATTATATACACACTGAGTACTGAATATTATGTTCACTCAGTACAATGTGTATTTTGTACACACTGAGTAAGGAGTATTTTTGTTTTCACGCAGTGTAATAAGTATTATGTACACGTCTGCAGAAGTGTTCAGGAGATTAGACTGGGAGTTAAAATGTCTAGTTTCACTGCTAGCCCGCAGAGCTCTGTGGTTAAAATCTTCGCAAGCTTTTGGCTTTACCTTATAAGGATAAACTCTGTTTGGGCCTGATCTTGGGGAAATCATTTCTGAGTTTACGGGTGGAAAGGGATCTTCCTACCTCAGGACGAGAAGAATAGACCTAGGGATCGACAGACTTCTAATTGTCATTCCTTTTGCAACTTTAAGGGATGGAAGTCCTCCTAACCTCTTCCAGACTAATCAAGGTCCACTTTTAAATCCAGTCAGCCCTGGAACAAGGGAAAACAAATCTAAAAGCCTTCGGCTGACTCAAAATCAGCATGAAGGGTCCGTCCCCGATCCGAGTTTGGATGAGATGGGGGTGGGCTGTCTCTTTTTCGGCAGGCTTGGATATGCAATGTCCTAGGTCCATGGGCTGTGGACATAGTATCCCAGGGTTACAGAATAGGATTCAAGTCTTACCCTCTAAAGGGCAGATTCCTCCTGTCAAGACTATCCTCTATCCAGTTAAAGAGGGAGGCCTTCTTAAATTGCGTTTAGGACCTATCCTCCCTGGGAGTTATTGTACCAGTCCCTCTAAAGAATCAAGGTCTAGGATCTATTTGTTGTTCCCAAAAAGGAGGGAATTTTTTCCCCATCCTGGACCTAAAAGTGTCTAAACAAGTTCCTCAGGGTTCCGTCCTTCAAGATGGAAACTATTTGTTCCATTCTTCTATTGGTCCAGGAAGGTCATTTCATGACGACCATAGACCTGAAGGACACGTATTTACATGTTTCCATTCACAGGGATCATTTCCCGTTTCTAAGGTTTGCTTTTTCTGGACATGCATTTCCAGTTTATTGCCCTTCCGTTTGCATTTGCTGAATCTTCCATAATATTCACAAGGGTCCTGGGAGTCCTATTGGCAGTGATCAGATCCCAGGGAATTGCTGTGGCGCCTTATCCAGATGTCATCTTGGTTCAGGCGTCATCTTTTCAACTAGCAAAATCTCATACTGAGAAGCTGTTTTTTCTACGTTCCCATGGGTGGAAGGTGAATCTGGATAAGAGTTCTCTAGTTCTATCTTCTAAGTGTGTTTCCTAAGGACAAAAATAGATTCCTTGTCCATGAAGATTTTTCTGACTGAAATCAGAAAATCCAAATCTTCTTGCTTCCTGCCTTTCCTTCCAGTCTGCTTTTCGTCCATCAGTGGCTCAAGGAATGGAGGTAATTGGTCTGATGAAGGCTTCCATGGACATCATTCCATTTGCTTGGTTCCATCTGTGAGCGCTGAAGCTTTGAAAATTCCGTCAATGGAACGGAGACAATTCAGATTTATCACAGAGGATAAATATGGATCTCCTAACAAGAGACTCTCTCGTGGTGGATTTTACAGGAACATCTGTCTCGGGGCACTTGCTTTCTGAGACCTTCCTGGGTGATTGTGACTACGGACGCCAACCTGATAGGCTGGGGACCTGTTTGGGGTTCTCTGAAGGATCAGGGCCTGTGGTCTCGGGAAGAGTCTTCTCTTCCCATAAACATCTTTGAATTGAGAGCCATATTCAATGCCTTGACAGCTTTGCCTCAATTATCTTTAGTCTGGTTTATCAGATTTCAGTCGGACAACATCACCTCAGGGGCTTACATCAACCACCAGGGAGGAACTCGGAGTTCCTTGGCCATGAAGGAGGCGACTCGCATCCTGCAGTGGGCGGAAGCTCACAATTGTCTTCTATCTGCCATCCACATTCCAGGAGTGGACAATTGGGAGGCAGATTTTCTGAGCAGACAGACTTTTCATCCCGGGAGTGGGCTCTCCATTTGGAATTGTTCTCCAGGATAACCCTCATGTGGGGGGTTTCAGAGTTGGATCTGATGGCGTCTCGTCATAACGCCAAGCTTTCAAAGTACGGTTCTAGGTCTAGAGATCCTCAGACCGCCCTGATACTCTGGCGGTCCCTTGGGTTTTCAGCTAGCATACCTTTTTCCTCCGTTTGCTCTCCTTCCACGAGTTATTGTTTGTATCAAGCAGGAGAGGACGTCTGTGATTCTAATAGCTCCTACCTGGCTCGCAGGATCTGGTGGAGATGTTATTTCTTCCACCTTGGAGGTTACCTCTGAAGAAGAACCTTCTAATTCACAATCCATTCCTCCTTCCAAATCTAGATTCTCTAAAGCTGCTAGATGCAGTTTTTTGGAGGCAGTCATTGATTCTATGCTTCAGGCTCGTAATCCTGTTACCCGTATGATTTTCCACAAGATATGGTGTAACTACCTTTTTTGGTGTGAAGCTATAGGTTTTTTTCGGAGTCGGGTGAAGATTCCCCGAATTTTTCTTTTCTTCAGGATGGCCTGGAGAAGGGTTTGTCAGTCAGTACTCTAAAGGGTCAGATTTCTGCTCTGTAGAATACCAGATGTTCTAGATTTTGTTTAGGCCCTGGTCAGAATCAGGCCTATGTTTAAGCCTGTTGCTCCTCCTTGGAGCCTTATCCTAGTTCTTAAAGTTTTGGAGCAGGCTCTGTTCGAGCCGATGCATGTTGTTATAACTTTGTTATCTTGGAAGCTTTGTTTCTCCTTGCTATTTCTTCCGCTCGCAAAGTTTCTGAGCTTTCAGCTCTGCAGTGTGATTCCCCGTATCTTATTTTTCATGCAGCTAAGGCGGTCCTTTGTATTAAATTGGGGTTTCTTCCTAGGGTAGTGTCGGATCGAAACTTTAATTAGGATATTGCTGTTTCTTCTTTTTGTCCTAATCCTTCTTTTCCTAAGGAACATCTTTTGCATAACTTGGATGTTGTGCATACTCCAAAAAAAAATATTTCTAGCTACTAAAGATTTTTTCCAATCTTCTGCCCTGTTTGTTGTTTTCTCTAGAAAGCGTAAGGGTCAAAATGCCACTTCTACTTCTCTTTTCCTCTGGTTAAGAAGTATGATTCACTTTGCTTATGAGACTGCTGGACAGCAGCCTCCTGGGGGAATTACGGCTCATTCCTCTAGGGCTGTCTCCTCATCTTGGATTTTCAAAAATGAAGCTTCTGTGGAACAGATTTGCAAGGCAGCAACATGGTTCTCTTTGCATTCCTTTGCAAATTCTACAAATGTATTACTTTTGCCTTGGCTGAGGCCTCTTTTGGGAGAAAGGTTCTTCAAGCGGTGGGGCCTTCTGTTTAGGTTCTCCTGCCTTGTTTTCCCTCCCTGTTCATTCTGTTTACTCTCGCTTGGGTATTGGTTCCCACTAGTAACTGGAATGACGTTGTGGACTCTCCATGTCATAGACAACAAAACAAAATGTATGCTTACCTGATAAATTTCTTTCTTTACGGACATGGAGAATCCACGACCTTGCCTTCTTTTTTAATTATAATTTGGCAGTTTTTTTTGAGTAAACCTCAGGCACCTTTTTCACCCTTGTGTTTCTTCTTTTTACATTTTCCTTCGGCTGAATGACTGGGGATTATGGGTAAGGGAAATTACACTTAACAGCTTTGCTGGGGTGCTCTTTGCCTTCTCCTGCTGGTCAGAAGTTGAATATCCCACTAGTAATTGGAATTTTGTTTTTGCTCGCACACACATACAATTTACTTTCAACTTGTAATATACATGCTATGCCACACACGGTAAAAGTTTACTTCCAGCGGTGTTTGTGAGGGCCACTTGTAATCTGGCCTAGTACACTTAAAGGGACAGTCAACCATAGAATTGTTATTGTTTTAAAAGATAGATAATCCCTTTATTACTCATTCCCCAGTGTTGCATAACCAACACAGTTATATTAATGTACTTTTTACCTTTGTGATTACCTTGTATCTAGGAACCTTCTTCCAGCCCCCTGATCACATGACTGTGACTGTTTATTATCTATTGTCTTAAATTTAGCATTGTATTGTGCTAGATCTTAAATAACTTTCTGTGCCTGAACACAGTGTTATCTATATGGCCCACGTGTACTTTCTGTCTCTTTGTCTTAAAAGCATGTGATAAGAGGCAGCCCTCAAAGGCTTAGAAATTAGCATATGAGCCTACCTATGTTTAGTTTAAACTAAGAATACCAAGAGAAAAAAGCAAATTTGATGATAAAAGTAAATTGGAAAGTCAATTAAAATTAAAAGTCCTATCTGAATAATGAAAGTTTAATTTATACTTGACTGTCCCTTTAATTCTCTAAATGTTTCATTCTTATTACCTTTAATAATTTATCCTTCTTGGCTCATTTCAACATTGCATAAGTAGCAACATTGCATCGTATTTTAACGTCTAATTTATTACACTACGATACTAAGATTAGATAATCACACACACACACATTTCCCCATAACATGAACTAAATTCTTTATTTTCTGCACTGAAGCTTTGAACAGGAAGGGTTTATATAGGCACCACTTTTAATTTTGGTGTCAGGCAACATAAGAAAGCTTTACGTGATATATATCGTCATCAGCATGTATAGTTAAACTGCCTATAACACAAACTTTTTATGTTTAATGATTTTCTGTTTTGTTTCTTTTTTTTGGCCAAAGATACAACTTTAGTTTTTAAATAGGACTTTGATTATTTTCCTTTTAATACAGTATGCCGTGGATATTGTTGCTGATATCAGGTTGCTATGTAGATCTGGAAATACAGCTTGTTCCTGTATACTGCTTCCAATTTTTTCCACTTTTTATTAAAGTACCATCTGATATTGATACAAGTTCATATTGGATTGTTTCATGAAAGTATGCAGCAAGCCCCATACTGCAGCTTTGCACAGATTAGTTTTTGATATGTTAGCATCTGCTACAAATAGAGGTTGTCCTTTTTAGATAATCCTGCTGTAATTGAAGATCCCTTACCTGATAAGTATTTATGATACATTAATAATGCCAGCAGTTCATTGTGGTGTTAGCTGGGAGATATTTTTTCTGTATCTTTCAGGAATAACAACAATCAGTTTTTCAAAATGATCCTGTTCTCCTTACACAAGACACAAATTTCAGGGTACGTCGGAAAGAAGAGACAGGGAATAACATTTTATATTGTCTTCTTCCTTTATGCACTCTTCAGTGATCTTCAGACAACCTAATTCAAAAATATGGAAGCCCTACCCCTTTCTTTAGTTAAGATTTGGACAAACCAAAACCACACTACATCGAAATGGGAAAAATAGACTTCTTCCTCAATGTTGAATTAACAGGAAACGTGAACCACATTGTAACAATTTGCTTGTTATTTGTTAATTATTTTTACTATGAAACCCCATCTTGTCATCGTTTTATTACTCTTCTGACTGTACGTCATTATTATGTTTTATATATATATATATATATATATATATATATATATATATATATATAAAACATAATAATGACTTCTTTCTTGTGATAACCCCCCCCCCTCCCAGAATAGTTGTTGTTTTAAAGTGAAGGTCAATTTTGATGAATTAGTGCCCGGTTTTTAATAATCCTATTAAAAACAAAGTAACTTTAATTCACCAAAATTGACATTTCACTTGTTCTTCAAAAACTTACCTTTTAATCCTGGCAGCCGCTCCAGCGATTCCCCCGGCCGTCGGAAGCCTCTACAGACGTCAGAAATGACTAACCCGGCTTCCTCCAATCACGGCTTCCCCCCGGGGAATCTTGGCCTGATGCAACGCTGTGATTGGAGGAAGCCGGATTCGTTATTTTGGACTCGCGAAGATGGCTTGCAACGGGTGGAGGAAGTGCTGGAGCGGCTGCCAGGATTAGAAGGTAAGTTTTTGAAGAAAACGAGTGAAATGACAATTTTGATTAATTAAAGTGCCCTTGTTTTTAATAGGATTATTAAAAACTGGGAACTAATTCATCAAAATTGACCTTCACTTTAAATACAGGAACATTCTTGATATATGAAAATATTCCAGTTAATATTATTACTAGCAAGAAAGTCATCCTTACAGATTAATTTCCTGCAATGTGCCATGAAAATTAAAGGAAGGTCCCATAGATTAAGTTTTCTTGTTCATATTATTCTTGTCGTCTATTTATTGATCACTATAGAAGTTGAAATCACGAAAAACATATGAGACTTGCATGAAGGAACAAAATGTGGCATTCAAATGTTGATTCACAGGGGTAGATTTATCAAATGTCGAGCGGACATGTCCACCCGACATACGCTGTCGGCATTTATCATTGCACAAGCATTTCTTGTGCTAGTGCCGCTAGCAGGGGTGTCAATCATCCCAATCGTGTCAATCATCCCAATTGCTGTTCGTCATCTAAGAGGTGGCGACTAAGTTCGACCCGCTGTTTCTTAACTTAAAGTGAAGGTAAAGTTTGAACATGTTGAATACACTAATTAATAATTCTATACTTAAATACGCTAATCGCTAACTTTTCCACCAAATCTGTTTATATTTCTGAAATAAAACATATTTATAATTCCCTACCGCTGCGATCTTGACTCTTCCCAACCGCTATTTCCTTATTTTCTAGTGAGTGACGTTGTGTCTCCAAAGCGCGTTTACGATCCTCCGATGTGCAAATCAGCAATTCTCTCCCTACTGCGCATGCGATAATCGGCTACTCATTTTTCCAATGCGCTTGAGTCTGTAGCAAGCATATTACGTACTATTGGAATTCCATAGTAATACTACTAGGTAAGTGTGAAACGGGAGCGTGTGTGGATTCCGAGCTGAAGAAATAAATCTTAGCGCATGTGCACATCAGGGAGGCGGATGCCGTTGATTGACGGCCGCCTAACGGCCAGATTTTCAATAGGCTCTTAAAAAAACTTTACCAACCCAGGGGGAAAAAAAATCGGGTTTAATTTGCGGACAAAGAAAAAGTGAGTACAAACAGCGATAACTGATAAAAAAAAAATTATGAATGAAAATCATATTTGTTTTGGGCAACAAATATTATTACAGTTTCATAGCGAGGTAACTTTACCTTCACTTTAAGTATCAGGCAGACCTGAAACTTCGGGGGTAGATTGCAGCATCCGCTGCTTGATAAATCTACCCCACAGACTTATGTTGCAATATACTTCCATGAGATATATGATTCAAAGTCACCGAATGTAACAGATGCTGATTCTCATAAACATTACAAGGCTATGAGGCACATTATAAATAAACAGAGGTTACAATATGGGTCAAACACTGTCCATTTAAAAGGAACAGATGGTCAATATTGCAGAACATTTATTCATAGCTCTTTTTCCAAATAGCTTCAGGTTAAAGATTTTGTTTTTTAAAAGTTAAAAGTAAACACTTGGGGGCGTGTCCGTGCAGTGTTCTGGATAAGACGCATCTTCTGAGAGCTCTAGTAGAATACCCAATAATCTGCTGATTATTGTACCTTAACAGAAAGACTTATACAAAGAAATCCCATCCTCACTACTAGTGACTTTATCTCTATATATCTTTGCTGTTTTTATGACACCGGTATCGCAGATCGGACCTAAGGCAGCGGCCTACTACTAGATAACATCTCCCCCCGGGTAAACAGTGCAGTCAGATAAAACCTGACATACTGAATCTTCTATACATCAGCCGCTCCTAACCATCCTCAACATCTGAAATCATAGACCGCCCCAATCCCTCTTTCTAAAGAGTGGCTTCCAGATTGATGGCATTGGGCCGAGAGGGCGTCACGAAAATGGCGGACATATCAGAAGCTATGGAGCAACTGACCACAGACAAAAGATTCGCCAGACTGGAGGCTATATGTATGAGAATCATGCAAAAATGATGGCCTGGTTCAGTGCTAGAAGCTGCTGAACTACCAACCCAGCATGTGCGTGAAGGGAATTGTGAGCAACACAGTGCAACATACGAGGAAGAACGGCGTGATCCAAATACCGACTACACAGATGCAGTTAAATTGCCGTCTGCCCACTCAGCTGGCATGGTAGAACTTACATGTAAAAGGGTACCCCACAGCTCACTCCGACAGCATGGAACCGAGGATCATCACTTCGTCATCGCAAAGCGTACAAACTGCTGACACATGTCTCTAAGGCCCTAGACCCTCTGGTCACTACAATGATCTCAGAGATAGTATTCACAGGGAGATTAGAAGATGCCGTGAATTTGTCACAGCCTGCTCCCATTATAGAGCTGCATGTTTTTTCAGAACCCCCTTGCTCACCGGGGGCTGTGAGATGGAAGCCTGTATCACCTAACTTGAGGGCAATCACAGGAACTAACCTAGCAATGACTTCTGGGACATTTGTTCTAGCTACCTTAGAGGACTGGACTTTCACAACCGGGTATGGGCAGGCGGGAGACCGGCTGTGTAAAGCCAATTATCTTGGACACAAGGTACTGATCGGTTCTTCCACTATCACGCCAAAGCTGCAAGCAGAGGCTAACATGAGAATTGTTGACACCCCAGTATGATCTCAATATAAATGAGAGATTCCATGCTACAAAAACATCACGTTGGAAATGTTTATACCTCAACTCCAACCAAATGCCTATAAAAAAAGAGCTAGACAGTGGGGGTTAATCCTTAAAAGTTATCATATAACGTAATCATTTAATGTTCGAATTGTTTATTTGGACCTCAAACGTTTCTTTTACTTTTAACATTACTTAATTTCCTGTTGTGTTAATTTAAATTTCAAATGTTCTTTCTTTATATTGCACATTGCAGAACAAACTCACTCTGCAATTCAATTTGCGGGATTTACTAATTAGCCACATAGATTTAATGTACCTCACTATATAACAGCACACATTAGTACACAGCAAATACATATTATCCCCAGAACATCTCCCAGGCTATACTACTTTAATGGTTAATAGAAGAACAGATTCTTTACATAACATGATGCCTCATAGCTACATGGAAATCAACCTATGCCTACATATTACAAATCTCCACAAGTGGCTAACACCTTTTTTCATTGCAGTCTGATCACCTAGCTGTCTTGCTTAACTGTCCCTTATGACAACCCAGTATGTAATCACGCCTGTGGATATGTGGTTTGGGAGCGATCTTACATTTTTGTTTTCCCTTATCTTAAAATCCCTAATTTATCCTATTTTAAAAGGATATGGAACCCAAAACATTTATTTTGTAAATCAGACAGAACATACAACCTCCCCCCCCCAATTTACTTCTTTTATCAAATTTGCTTCTTTCCCATGATATTCTTTGTTGAAGAGATACCTAGATAGGCATCTGGATCACTACATGGCAGGAAATAGTGCTGCCCACTAGTGCTCTTGTAAATGGATAGCATTCTTGCAAAAGTGCTCCAGAAATGATCCAGCTCCTAAGCATACATCCTTGCTTTGCAACAAAAGATAGCAAGAGAACAAAGAAACAATTATAATAGAAGTAAATTATTAAGTTGTTTTAAATGTGCTATCTGAATCATGAAAGAACAATTTTGGGTTTCTTATCTCTTTTAAACAAAAACTGTTCTTTTCTTTTTGGCTAAATAAGCTAAAATGTAACAATATTGGAAGGTTTAGTGTCCATTTCATTTATCTTTTTGAATAAAAGAAGAAAATAATTGAAATAATTCAATTATCGGCCTACACCCTACACCTATACATTGGCCTCTATTTATCAAGGTCTGTCGGACCTGATCCGACAGTGCGGATCAGGTCCGACAGACCTCGCTGAATACTGCGAGCAATATGCTCGCCGTATTCAGCATTGCACCAGCAGCTCACAAGAGCTGCTGGTGCAACGCCGCCCCCTGCAGACTAGCGGCCAATGGGCCGCCAGCAGGGGGGTGTCAATCAACCCGATCGTACTCAATCGGGTTGATTTCCGGCGATGTCTGTCCGCCTGCTCAGAGCAGGCGGACAGGTTATGGAGCAGCGGTCTTTGTGACCGCTGCCTCATAACTGCTGTTTCTGGCGAGTCTGCAGGCTCGCCAGAAACACGGGGCATCAAGCTCCATTCAGAGCTTGATAAATATGCCCGATAGATGTTACTAAAACGGATATGGCATTGACGAGCATGTATTGTTTAATTTTCCAAAGCTTTATGGAACAAAAATATAAACCAATTTAGTAACAAATATTATTATTTCTTAATCTCTTTGCAACACAAAAATAAAAATGAAAGTCAAAAGTGAAAATAGGTAAATTTAATGCACAAAGACCAAACAATGTTCCATTTAATATAACAAACAGTTAAATTACAAAAATATAATTAAACAATATGTACAACATATGGGTAGAATATGATCAGCTGACAAAGATTCATCACATGCTAATGAACATGAGACATAGTTCTGGCAGACTGAATTTATTGTGTTGTGTGAGTTTTTTGTGAGACGTTGCAAACTGAAAGAACGGTAGAAAACATACAAACGGTTTAAACTATTAACTTCTAGCAAACTACACTTTCTATATTCGCGTGCGTCTGTGGTTGTGTCTCTGAACTTAGCCTTACGACAAGTTATTTACAGAGGTATATTACAGATCACTGTTAAAGGAACATTCTAGTCTAAAAAAATAGAGCATTTTATTTTTACACAAATCCTTTTCTTTCACTAGAGGTTAAATTCACAGTCAAACATCTTCTCCTGTACCACTCCAGAGGAAAGAAAAAGTTGGTGAAAAGGTGCAGGCATACACACATATGCCCTAATCACTGGCAGTATTCTTATCTGGAGCAGATTTAGGGTTTTCCAAAGATGCATCTTTGACTATTTGCTTAACTCTTTTAAAGAGTTAAACACATTGAAAAGGTGAAGTAGTTTAAAAATAAAATGCTCTAATGAATAAAATATTTTTATTTTTACACTAGATTTTCACTTAAAGTGATGTTAAACTCGCACAGATCACTTTGTATAAACATAATCATCGTCACAAAATACTGCTAATAACATTTTCATCTTATAAAATACATGTATTAAAGTAGCGTTTTACATACCAAGTCTTCTACCGCTTGTCACATTCTTCAACAGCCTCCCTTTCTAATCAATTTTTTTCTGTCAGTGGCGTGTGGCATCCAATCAACAGTGTTGCCATACGGCTTATTGTTTTTAATGAGAAGTGGATACACGCATGCGCAAAGTTTATGAAAATCGTTGAAGAGCTCATCTTCTTTTCCACTAATTGACTCAAACTCCGGTGAATACAGTAAAAGTTCCTCTTCATTTAAATTAAAATTAGAACGTAAAACAATTCTAATCCTTAAATCTTGGAAGGATAAGGATAGTCCCAGTTTCAGATCTTTTTAAATGGAAATTAGATTTCAAATACCGGTGGAGCAATATGATGCTTTAATTCCTCCTGAGAACAAAGTTAAACATTTCTTAGATAAATGGGATAAGGTTCTTATATCTTTCCCGCTAACATTCCAACTACAAATTCTTTATCCCATGAGACATTCGATAGAATTTATCTTAGCGATCCTAGTTGAGAGACTGGGGGGGGGGGGGAGCCTGAGAACTGAAAAACCCCAACAATAGGTATGAACGGGATATTGGTTATAACTACTGTGAGTATCAAATCCTTAACCCACAACAACAGACCCGGGATGAATCCTAAAGCACATTTATATAAAAGATGTCCGTTTTGTTGATTTTACTTTGTGACATTTTGCTATGTATTATATTATGTTTAGTAACTTTTCTTATGATTTGTTTTATTTTGTACTACTGTATAAACGTGCTTTTGTTGGTCAATATATTCAAAAACAAAAACAATTCATCAGGACCCACAGGCTGGGTGATCCTATTGAATTGTTTCACATTCTGATTTTGATTTAAATAAAGAAGAGAATTTAGTGTATTCACCAGAGTTTGAGTCAATTAGGGGATTACGTTAGTGATGGAGATTGCATCAGGATCCAGTTAATTCCTCAGAAATCATTTACAAATACATTTACACATGGTTTAAGTTACCACAGCTCCGTTTTATATCTCGGGAAGGCTTGTTTGGCTTACACATGACATCATCAACTAGCAACCAAACCGAGATATAAGTCTCAGCGTGGAGCAGACTTTAGTTAAGACGAAGCGAGGACTGAGTTATAAAGTACCTAAAATATGGGGGTACTACAAGGAATGAGTTATATCACAAACAGTGAGTGCAGCTGCTTGTCTTTATTTCAATGTTTTGATAATTTGCTGATGCACTTTAAAGCCAGAATATAAATTATTATCCCTTATAACAGCTATATGGGTGGACTTTAGTTAGATGTTAGCAGCATTAATGGGCTTTTAGAGAGGGTTTCTGGACATTTTTGTTTTGTTTATCTCAGCAAGCTTCAGGGTCTTACGTGTAGAGAGGGGGGATCGCTCTACACTGAAATGGAGAAGAGCTGCTTAGGGGGCGGAGGGAAGGATTGTAAAAGACAGTAAAATGTATTTAACTATATAAGAAATGTAATTAATTATTAATAACATCTTTATAGCTGTTTCACTTGCCATAGTATAAATTATTATTTATGATGCTTTACTGTAGCGGTATTTACCGTCACTTTAAATGTAGATGGTACGCAGATAATGTCAAATTTATATTGGTCATAATTGGAAAATAGCAATTTTTCTTGTCTTGTGTACACATAAAAAATATTTCAATAAATAGAATGACAGATGGCTGCTATTTGCACTTTAGTATACTGTGCAAATCTGTTATCTTGCCATGAAATTAAGGAAACACATATTTTCTCTGTACCATCTAAAAAAATATTTCAGATGTATTACAATACTTTGTTTTCATATTTTTATGGATGTTCCTGAGTTGACTAAATTAGCTTTGTTCTGCGGGAATTTTCCATATTTGTTTGCGTTTAGCAGAGTCAAATGCAAGTCCTGTTAGTTTCACTTTAAATTTGAACAGATTTTACTTAACCTTGATTCATGGAAAGACAATATTTTTGCATGTGTAACTACTGCTCTTTCATGACCATGATAAAAAAAAAATTGGAGTACCATGTTTTTTTAAAGACAGATTGAATCATTAAAGGGACACTAAATGCAAATATTTTCTTGATTCAGATAGAGTAGCAATTTTAAGCAACTTTGTAATTTACTCCTGTTTTAAATTTGTCTTCGTTCTCTTGCCATCTTTATTTAAAAAGCAGTTATCTAAAGCTTAGGAGCCGGCCCATTTCAGGTTTAGCACCCTGTATAGCGCTTGCTTATTGGTGGCTACATTTAGCCACCAATAAGCAAGCGTAACCCAGGTTCTGAATCAAAGATGGCTGGCTCCTGAGCTTTACATTCTGTTTTTTTAATACAGATAGCAAGAGAATGAAGAAAAAATGATAATAGGAGTAAATTAGAAAGTTGGGGTTTAGTATCCCTTTAACTGTAAGTGACATGGTTCAAGCTTTAGCTTATTCAGGAAATAGTTAATAAGATAATTCTTTTAGCATAACAAATATTTTATTAACTTACTTTATTTGCAGATACGCCAGTATAATTTTTAAATATCCAGCAGTTTATTTATGTTTATCGCCCTTCATCACTAGCTTACCTGTCTAGAAACAGCAGGCACTTCTGAATGTGCCTCTATAAAATCTTCCTCCTTATCAATGTTGTCAAATCCACACATGTCTCTATCTTCAGAGTCGTCTGAGTCTTCATCGCTGTCCTCACGCTTAACCTTCACTAATACCTTACTGGTTGGTAAGGAGGCTAACAAAGCAGGAAAAGTAAACGCAGAGAGAAAACGTTGTTTGAGCAGTAGATATGCTGTGTTATTCTTAAGCTTTTCATCCACAAGGTTATTGAGAATCTCCTGCTTTCTAGACAGGCTGATCTCTTCATCCTCCATGGATGGCACAAGTTTAAAAGCATTCTCTTCCAAGGTTCTCTTTTGTAGAAGAAGCCTCCCTAAAGCCTTAAGATTGCAAACAGAAGGTGGCAAGTAACCCATTTTATTCTGTAATGGGCTGATTTCAACACCTTGGTTACCCTGAAGCCATTCCTTCACCTTCTCTTCTTCTTCCAAAGAAACCAAGCTCAAATCTAAAGCTTTCTTCTCAGCTTTGGGGAGCAGGGTTGTGGGGTCCGTGTTAGAAGACAGAGTCTGATTTTGACACAATTTGAACACGTTGTTAGACAGACTTGAATGATCCGTTGGAAGAACTTGAGATATTTTAACTACAGGGTATTGTTGGATGTCCAGTGAAGAAGACTGGCTTGGAACAGCCTGGATGCAACTTTCCGCATCAACAGAAGAAGTGGCAGGTGTTGATGTCAGAGAATTTGAATGTAAAACTGCAGAAGAAGCTGGAGAGGAAAATGTGCTTTGTAGTGCAAAGGAAGAGATTGATAACTTATCTGTATTTGGAGAGCTCAGCACAGACGTAGAATACTTTTCATTATCTGAACTACTAGAAGAGACTGATTGTTTAAGCAGAGGAGAACAGTTTCCATTGGGGGCATCTAGAGCATTTGTTTTCAATGGTGATAGTTCAACTGTAGGTTCTAATTTTGTCCCACTCTCAGAGATGGGAATTGAAACAGAGGAACCCTGTGTGCTTTGCAGTGGAACTTGTGGATTCTGATTAGGAAATCGAAAAGCTTGTATGGGTATTGAAACCTGACCACCAGGGGTAACAACCCAGCTAAAGGGTATGACATTGCTGTTTTGTACATTAGGTGTCCTGGCAGGACTTAGCACTGTAGGCATTAATTTTATCGAACCTGGATTAGCAGGTAAACTCTGGAAAAGGAATTGAGAATTTGTAGCTGTCACATTATTATTTGTAAGCATGTTATTATTTGGAGTTCTCAATGTTTCATTGTTTGTAGCACCCACAGTATTTACCTGATGTAACAAATTAACATTCTGTGCACCAGAGTCATTTAAAGACCCAGAGTCACCAGACCCAGGCGGTTTGCTAAGAAGAAGTCTGTTCTTGGTTGACATTTGCTGACTTGTGGGGAGTTGTATCAAGGGAAATGATGAAATGGGCATGACCAAAGGCTTCTGGGAGCTTGGCACACTGGATTGCGGTTGCAGAACTATTATTCTCTGAGAAGAGCCTGGTATTCTTCCAGTAGATTTCTTTGCCTTGGACTCCCTCATCCTCTTCTCTCGTAGTAGCTCAGCTACAGTCTTTGGCTTCTGAATGGGAGTGTGAACGTTTACTTGGTCCCTAGTGTTAATAATAACTGGTCTCTGAATATTCTGGGTCTTCTGTGGTGCAATCATTACAAAATTAGCTGCAGTCAAAAAAAAAATATAACCAGCATCAATCATATTACATTTTATAAATGTAAAAGTCATACTGTATATACACCCTGTCATAAAACCCTTGTGTAGGTTTCATACAGTTATTTAGAAATAGAGAGAGATGGAGAGATAGAGAGAGAAGTAAGACGGGGTAAAAGAGAGAAAGGTGGTAAAATAGAAAAAGAAAGTGAAAAGGAAAGGGAGAGTGGCAAAGAGAGAGTGAGAATGCGACAGAGTAAAAAAAAAGAGAAAAAGAGAGAGATAGAGAGAAGAGATTATTTTTCAATTATATTATGGGCTCCAATTAACAAAGGTCAGATAGACAAGGTTTCTACAACTAACATGTCCGCCACACCTCACTGTGATCAAGCAGCAAACCCTGCCTGCATTTAACATTCCACAAGCTTTCTGATGTCACAGCACTGTCCAGAAAAATATAAATTATGCTTACCTGATAATTTCATTTCCATCGTTGCAACGGGAGTCCACGGCTTCATTCATTACTTGTGGGAATACAGAACCTGGCCACCAGGAGGAGGCAAAGACACCCCAGCCAAAGGTTTAAATACCTCCCCCACTCCCCTCATCCCCCAGTCATTCTGCCTTTGGGAACAAGGAACAGTATGAGAAATATTAGGGTATAAAAGGTGCCAAAAGAAAAAAATAAAATAAATTTAGGTCCGCCCAACAGAGAACCGGGCGGGAGCCGTGGACTCTCCTTGTAATGATGGAAATGAAATTATCAGGTAAGCATAATTTATGTTTTCAATCTAATACGAGGAGAGTCCACGGCTTCATTCATTACTTGTGGGAAACAAATACCCAAGCTCTAGAGGACACTGAATGAAAATATGGGAGGGTAAAAAGGAGGCGGACCCTATTCTGAGGGCACCAGAGCCTGCTAAACCTTTCTCCCAAAAGCAGCTTCAGCCGAAGGAAAAAACGTCAAATTTGTAAAACTTTGCAAAAGTATGTAAGGAGGACCAGGTAGCCGCCTTACAAATCTGCTCCATAGAGGCCTCATTCTTAAAGGCCCAAGAAGAAGCCACAGCTCTAGTTGAGTGAGCCGTAATCCTCTGAGGAGGCTTATGTCCCGCTGTCTCATAAGTCAAACGAATCAAGCTCCTCAGCCAAAAAGATAGGGAAGTAGAAGAAGCCTTCTGCCCCTTGCGCTTCCCCGAATAGACATTGAACAAAGCTGAAGTTTGTCTGATATCCTTTGCAGACGGAAGATAGAATTTCAAGGCTCGAACCACATCCAAGTTATGAAGTAACCGTTCTTTCGAAGAAGGTGGTTTAGGACATAAGGAAGGAACCACAATTTCTTGATTAATGTTGCGATCAGACACAATCTTAGGTAGAAATCCCAGTCCAGTGCGAAGGACAGCCTTATCTGCATGGAAGACCAAGTAAGGAGGCTCACAATGCAAGGTCTCTAGTTCAGACACTCTGCGTGCCGAAGCAATGGCCAGCAGAAAAAGGCCCTTCCAAGACAGAGTCTTAACGTGAAGAGAGTGCATAGGCTCAAACGGAGAACCCTGCAAAACCCTCAGAACCAAATTCAAACTCCAAGGAGGAGCAGAATGTCTAAACACAGGCCTGATCATAGACAGAGTCTGAACAAAAGACTGAATATCAGGTAGCTCAGCGAGCTTCTTATGTAACAGCACAGATAAAGTCGAAATCTGTCCCCTTAAGGAACTGGCGGCAAGTCCCTTCTCCAGACCGTCCCGGAGGAAGGAAATAATTCTGGATACCCTGACCCTATGCCAGGAATATCCAAAAGATTCACACCAGAGTAAGTAGGTCCTCCACACCATATGATAGATGCGACGGGTAACCGGCTTTCTGGCTTGAATGAGAGTATCAATAACCCTCTCAGAAAATCCTGTTCTGGCTAAGACTAAGCGTTCAATCTCCACGCAGTCAGCCTCGGAGAATCTAGTTTCTGATGCACAAAGGGACCCTGTACCAGCAGATTCCTGTGACAGGGCCACCTCCATGGAGGGGAGGGTGACATCCCCACTAGATCCGCAAACCACGTCCTCCACGGCCACGATGGAGCAATCAGAATAGTTGGCATTTGCTCCTGTTTGATGCATGACACTACACAAGGCACCGCTAAGGCATCTATCAGTTCCCCCTGGGGATCCCTGGACCGCGACCCGGTATCTGGGTAGCTTGAAGTTGAGTCTGGATGCCATGAGATCTATCTCCGGAGTCTCCCAACTGTTGCAAATCTCTGCAAACACTTTGGGGTGAAAAGACCATTCCCCGGATGAAATGATTGTCTGCTGAGAAAGTCAACTTCCCAGTTGTCCACACCCAGGATGTGGTTAGCCGATAGCGAGCATTCGTGGGCCTGCGAACACTCCAGAATCCGAGATACTTCCCTCATGGCTAGGGAGCTTCTTATTCCCCCCTGGTGGTTGATGTAAGCCACTGAGGTAATGTTGTCCGACTGGAATCTGATGAACTTGGACGAATCCAGGAGGGGCCAAGCCTCCAGAGCATTGAAGATCGCCCGAAGTTCCAGGATGTTGATCAGGAGAAAAGACTCCTTCCAATTCCACCTGCCCTGTGCCTTCCTGGCACCTCAAACCGCTCCCCAACCAGAGACTTGCGTCCGTAGTCACACCCATTGTCCAGAGAGATCAGTTGGGACAAGTCCGAATGATCGCCGTTCCACTGCCTCAGCATGCACAGCTGCAGAGGCTGGAGATGGAATCTGGCGAACAGAATGACATCTATAATGGATACCATGAGCCCAATCACCTCCATGCACCTGGCCACTGACGGCCTTGAGGAGGATTGAAGGGCAAGACAGATGGAGACAATCTTAAAATGTCTCTAGTCTGTTATGAATATCTTCATGGCAATGGAATCTATTATCGTGCCCAGAAACTCCACTCTGGTACTGGGAACCAGAGAACTCTTCCCTGAGTTCACCTTCCAACCATGAGATTGCAGAAGAAGGAGAAGAACTCTTGAATGATCCTCTGCCAACTGGTAAGACGGAGCCTGAACCAGAATGTCGTCCAGATAAGGAGCCACTGCAATCCCTGTGGATCTTGCTACTGTGAGCAGAGTTCCCAGAACCTTTGTGAAGATTCTTGGAGCCGTAGCCAACCCAAAGGGAAGAGCTACAAACTGGAAGTGCTTATCCAGAAAGGCGAACCTTAAGAACCTGAAGCGATCCTTGTGGATTGGCACATGAAGGTAAGCATTCTTCAAGTCTATCGTGGTCATAAACTGGCCCTCTTGAACTATTATTATTATTATTATTATCATTTATTTGTATAGCGCCGCCAAATTCGGGGCAGTATTGACATTATCGTTTCCATTTTGAACGATGGGACAGAAACTTGTTTAAGCACTTTCAGTCTAGAATTGGGCGAAACGTGTCCTCCGTCTTTGGTACCACGAAAAGGTTTGAATATTACCCTAGACCCCTTTGTGCTAGAGGTACCGGTACAATTACTCCTAGAGAGGAGAGATCCCTCACGCACTCTAGAAAAACATTCCTTTTTTTTGGATTTGATGAGAGATTTGACAAGAGGAATCTGTCCCTGGAAGGATGGGTCTTGAAACCTATCCTGTAACCCTGGGCAACAACTTCCAGAACCCAAGGATCCTGAACGTCTCTCAACCAAGCATCTGCGAAAAGAGAGAGTCTGCCCTTTCATGCCGATTTTCTCTTGGAGGGCTTCTTACTCTGTTTGGTTTAATTCCAAGACTGAGAGGGTTTCCAAGATCCCTTGGACTGCTCAGGCTTTGCGGCAGGTTGCTGTCATTGGGACTTGTCCGAACGAAAGGGATGAAAATTAGGACCCTTAGGTTTATTCTTTTTATCCTATGGAAGAAAGGCACTCTTGCCCCCCTTAACCTTGGATATGATCGAGTCCAGGCCTGTACCGAAAATAATCTTTCCCTTAAATGGAAGGGATAGCAATCTAGATTTGGACGTCATGTCAGCAGACCACAACTTCAACCACAGGGCCCTCCGGGTCAAAACAGAAAAACCTGATGTCTTAGCATTCAAGCGAATAATCTGCATGTCAGCATCACAAATAAACGAATTAGCTACCCTCAGGGCCTTGATTTGTTCTTGTATCTTGTCGAGGAGAGTCTCCACCTCGACCATCTCTGACAAAGAGTCACACCAATAGGTAGTGGCTCCCGCAACCGCAGCCACCGCGGCTGAAGGTTGAAAAACAAACCCTGTGTGCTAAAACATTTTTCTAAACAGGGTCTCTAATTTTTTATCCATGGCTTCCTTAAACAACGATCGATACGTAAGCGGGATAGTGGTGCGTTTAGCGAGCGTGGAAATGGCTCCAACCACTTTGGGGACAGATCCCCACAGTTCTAGCTGAGCATCTGGAACCGGGAAAAAAAATTTAAATGAAGAAGAAGGGAAAAAGACGATCCAAGTTTCTCCCATTCATTCTTATTAATATTCACCATCTTTACGGGAACCGGGAAAGTCTGTGGCACAACCCTGTCCTTATAAACCTTATCAAGCATAGGAATAGAAGGTTCCTCCGGTAACTTCGGTTCCGGAACCTCTAGAGTCGCTAACACCTCTCTTAACAAAAAGCGTAAGTTCTCCATCCTAAACCTAAAGTCTGGTTTAGAGGCCGCAGATTCCGACCCAGAGAGAGAGTCGTCCAAAGTATCGGAATCCTCTGCATCAGCGGATAATCTATTCTCAGACACATCCAACAGATTAGATGACCCCCTGGGAAGGACCACAATGTTTTACCTTTCGCTTGAGCTTGGCCGGGCGAGATAAAGCAATAATGACCGCAGAAACGGCCGTTTGCAACTGTTCAGAAAATAGGACGGCAACGAGGCCCCTCCTGTAGGAGGATTAGAAGTGCACTGGGGAGCTGCATGTGTAATCACCTCACGGGACGGGGACCCCTCAGAGGTTAGAAGGCTCAGTGGTACTAAACATCTTATTTCTTTTAGATATCACTATTTTATCGAAGCATGTGGAACATAGTTGAGCAGGCGGGTAAACCAAAACCTCCTCACAATAAACACAGGCAATAGAATTAGGTAAGAGGGAGTCCTCTCTAACATATCAGAGTCCTCCATAGCTTGCGCTTTAATAAGTATTATAGAAACGTATTAAATGGCACCTTTATACTCCAATGGCCGGGGCACTCACCACCTCCTATGACCCAGGCCCACAGAGAAAACTTGTATAGTCTCCTGCAACCAACGGTCAGGAAAGGAAGAGAAAAGAGGCCACACCTGGTCACATGGAGTATCATGTAGGACCGCCCCTGCAGCCAACAAAAAGCGCGCCAACAAAACGGGCTGCGCAGTAATCAAGGACAGGAAAAAAACGTGACTGTTCCATAATGCCAGAGCCTCATCTCACACATGTCGCAGCAAACACAATAAAGCAATCATGTCTATATCCCCTCCCTGTTCAATAATCACCTTCCAGAGATATTAACCCTTGATTCTATACAGATAAAGGAGCCACACTGTCTTCTTGCGTTATCATTACAGATATAAAAATGAAACAATCTTACCAGAATCAACGCCATGGAACAGGAACACGGCCTTTCAAGTTTGACAGTGTATAGCATCGCTCCTGACATGGACTTGAGTGAAGAAAGCAGGCAGTGAAACTCGTCAACACTGATTGCTTAAGGAGCTGATAATACGAGTCTGGATGGTTTAGCAGAAAGACTCTTCCTGCATCTCCAGACCCTAACATTCGTTAACGCTCTCACTGAGAGGCTGACAAGACTACTTAAAATTCCAGTCCCATTCCGAAGAGTACTACCCTCCATAAAGAGACTTCTCCGACACTTCTCTGCCATCCTCCTTTGACGAAAGGCAAAGAATGACTGGGGGATGAGGGGAGTGGGGGAGGTATTTAAGCCTTTGGCTGGGGTGTCTTTGCCTCCTCCTGGTGGCCAGGTTCTGTATTCCCACAAGTAATGAATTTAGCCGTGGACTCTACTCATATTAGATGGAAAACAGCTTTTGTGAACATTCTAGTTTTGAGAGGTAATATGATGACTTTATATAAATATTTTTAAGGCCCATACACAGAGTTGGTGGATGCTCTATTTATACCAAGGCAATTGTTTGTGCGAAGAGGTACAATTTAAGTCTAGAGGAAAGGAGATTTAATCTCTAGCAATGTAAACATTTATTTTGCACTGTAAGAGCAATCAAATTGTGAAACTGCTTGCCAAAGAAGGTAATTAATGCCAATGCCTTAGATCAATTGCCAATGCCTTAGATCAATTTTAAAATGGCTTACATACATTTCTGGCTAAAAACAGAAATGTGATTGCTTGTGTTAAATTGGTAGTCTTCTAATTATTTAATATAAGTTCAATTGGTAGCTCCTATACTGTGTTTCAAGTAGGATCTGTATAGGTTTAACTTGATGGACTTCTGTCTTCTTTCAACCTCATTTACTATTTTACTATGTTTTGTGTAAAGCTAACTTGTAAATTACGAATTCAGTTGTTTCATATCCTCCTGAATAATGCAAATTAACAGATTCCCAGGAGATAGGAACATATATTATCCCCTTCTCTTTTAGAATGGATATCACAAGTGAACACTACTTTCTTAATGGAGAAGTACTCCTATATGATTAGATCTCAAACCCACACATACGATTCTCTAAAATTCTTACGGAATAATACATTAATACTTACAAGCCTACTGCTTAAGATTGTCACCTTGGGTAGGCACTTGGGTGAAAGAAAAATAGACAAAATACTGGTGCTATATATAAGCTTCACAAACCTGGTCCCACCACGCAGCAGTCACGTGACTCGACAATCCAGGTGTTCTATCGAGAACTCCAATACATTGAAAACTCCAATCTGATGTCACTTCCGGTGATTCCATACATCTGATTAGTCCATGTCTCAGTAAGTGACAGGATTGACAACCAATCAGATGGGCCCTGTAATCGCCTATCTTCACTATCAATTTTGCCTCCGCCTGGGGGGTTTAAGGGGGGTGAAGAACCCCCCAGGCGGAGGTTAACTTGGGGTGTATGCCAGAGGATCAGCAGTGCGCCCCCCAAGACAGGCAAAAACACATAGTGAAAATAGAAGAGTCCCCTGAAGTGACGTCAAATTGGAGTTTTCGGGGAATTGGAGTTCTCGACAGAACACCGGCCCCACCACACAGCCGCTATTTAAGAAATAGTTACAAAGGGTGTGAAGATAATATAACTGTATTTATCTAACACCAAAAAAAGAAAATTTATGCTTACCTGCTAAATGTATTTCTTTTTTGACACGATGAGTCTACGGATCATCTTAATTACTAATGGGATATTCACCTCCTGGTCAGCAGGAGGAGGCAAAGAGCACCACAGCAGAGCTGTTAAATAGCTCCTCCCTTCCCTCCCACTCCAGTCATTCGACCGAAGTTAGGAAGAGAAAGGAAAAGCCAAGGTGCAGAGGTGTCTGGTTTACAATAACCCACAACCTGTCTCAAAGAACAGGGTGGGCCGTGGACTCATCGTGTCAAAAAAGAAATAAATTTATCAGGTAAGCATAAATTTTCTTTTCTAAGACACGATGAGTCCACGGATCATCTTAATTACTAATGGGATTCAATACCCAAGCTAGAGTACACAGATGATACGGGAGGGACAAGACAGGGAACCTAAACGGAAGGCACCACTGCTTGAAGAACCTTTCTCCCAAAAGCGACCTCAGCCGATGCAAAATGGTCAAATTTGTAAAACCTTGAAAAAGTGTGAAGAGCATCCGTTCCACAGAAGCTTCATTTTTGAATGCCCATGAGGAAGCAACAGCCCTCATGGAATGAGCCGTAACACTCTCAGGAGGCTGCTATCCAGCAGTCTCATATGCAAAACGTATGATACTCTTCAGCCAAAAAGAAAAAGAAGTAGCCATAGCTTTCTGTCCCTTGCATTTTCCTGAGAAAACCACAAACAGAGAAGAAGATTGAAAAAAGTCCTTAGTCGCCTGCAGGTAAAAACTTTAAAGCACGGACCACGTCCAAATTGTGCAGAAGTCTTTCCTTATTAGAAGAAGGATTAGGACACAAGGAAGGCACAACGATCTCCTGATTAATGTTCCGATCAGAAAACAACCTTAGGAAGAAATCCTAAATTGGTACGTAAAACTACCTTATCTAAATGGAAAATAAGACACGGAGACTCATACTGCAATGCCGAGAGTTCTGATACTCCCCGAGCCGAAGAAATAGCACCAAGAAATAAAACTTTCCAAGATAACAACTTGATATCTAAGGAATGCATAGGCTCAAACAAAGCCCCTTGAAGAACATTGAGAACTAAATTAAGACTCCTTGGAGGAGTAACTGGTTTGAACACAGGCCTGATCCTGACTAAGGCCTGACAAAAAGATTGTACATCTGGGACATCGGCCAGACGTTTGTGTAACAAAATAGATAAGGCCAAGATTTGACCCCTTAGGGAATTTGTCTAGGAAAATTCTAGGAATCCTAACTCTACTCCATGAGTAGCCCTTGGATTCACACCAATAGAGATATTTCCGCCAAATCTTATAGTAAATACTTCTAGTTACAGGCTTACAAGCCTGAATCATGGTCTCTATGATCGAGCCAGAAAACCCCTGCTTAGATAAAATTTAGCGTTCAATCACCAGTCAGCTTCAGAAAAACTAGATTTGGGTGAAGAGAAAGGCCCCTGAATCAGAAGGTCTTTCCTCAACGTAAATCTCCAAGGTGGTAGAGATGTCATCTCCAACAGATCTGCATACCCAATCCTGCGAGGCCAGGCCGGCGCTATAAGGATCACAGAGGCCCTCTCCAGTTTGATTCGAGCAATTGCTAGAGGAAAAGGAACAAACAGAGTAAACAGGTATGCTATATTGAAGATCCAAGGGACCGCCAGAACATTTATCAGTTCTGCCTGGAGGTCCCTGGATTTCGACCCATATCTTGGGAGCCTGGCATTCTGTCGCAATGCCATGAACTTTAATTCCGGCTGATTTCAGTGGAGAATCAGGCTGGAGAACACTTCCGGTTGGAGATCCCACTCCACCGGAAGAAAGTTCTGCCTACTCAGGAAATCCGCCTCCCCAATGTCCATCCCTGGGATGTGGCTCTCTGACAGGCAGCAAGAATGGGCCTCTGAAATATTTTGGATACCTCTGTCATCGCCAAGGAACTTTCCTCGTTCTTCCCTGATGATTGATGTAAGCCACTGATGTTATGTTGTCCGGCTGGAACCTGATAAACTGTATCAAGACTAACTGGGACCAGGCCAGAAGAGCATTGTAGATCGCTCTCAGTTCCAGAATGGTTATGGTAGAACAGACTCCGACCGAGTCCATGTTCCTTGAGTCTTTAAAGAGCCCCAGACTGCTCCCCACCTTAGAAGGCTGGCATGTGTTGTCACAATCACCCAAGAATGTCTGCGTAAGCAGGTCCCCCTTGGGAGAAATGATCCAAAGACAACCACCATTGCAGAGAATCCCTTGTCTCCTGCTCTAGAAATAAGTGAGGAGACAAATCCGCATAATCTCCGTACCATTGCCTCAGCATGTTTAACTGTAGAGGTCTGAGATGGAAGCGAGCAAACGGGATGAAGTCCTTGTCGCCCCCATCAGCCCAATTAACTCCATGCACTTAACCACTGATGGCCGAGGAGTGGACAGAAGGACTAGACAAGTATCGATAATCTTTAGTTTCCTGACCTCTGTCAGAAAAATCTTCATAGACAGGGAGTCTATTATGGTTCCTAAGAAAGCTACCCTTGCATTTGGAACTAAGGAACTCTTTCCCAAATTCACCTTCCCCTTGTGAAACCACAGGGAGGATAATACTGTGTCCGTGTGAGATCTTGCTTGATGTAAGGATGGCGCCTGGACTAGGATGTCGTCCAGATAGGGCGCCAATGCAATGCCCCTTAACCGAAGCATCGTCAACAGTGATCCCAGAACCCTTGATGGCAAGACCGGAGGGAAGAGCCACAAAGTGGCAGAGTCTGTCCAGGAAGGCAAACCTTAGGAACTTGTGATGATCTCTGTGAATGGGAACATACAGCTATGTGTCCTTTAACTCCATGGTTGCAATAAATTGACCCCCTTGGAACAACAGAAGAATGGAACGAATAGCTTCCATCTGAGGACAGTACTCCGAAATATTTGTTTAGACCCTTGAGATCTAAAATAGGTCTGAAGGTTCCCTCTTATTTGGGAACTACGAACAAGTTGGAATAAAATCCCAGACCCTGTCCCTGAAACCGAACAGGAACTATCACTCCCATGTCAGAGAGGTCTCCTACGCAGAGGAAGAACGCCTTTCTTCTACTGCAGATAATCTTGAAAACAAAGACCTGCCCATGGAAGAAAAAATCCTGAACTCTATATTGTATCCCTGGGATACAGAATCCTCCTGGATTGGGGACAGACCGGTCATGCTGACTTTGATTCATCTAATTATACAATATAATGTAAAACATACAATACTAAAATTCATGGATCCATGATAAACATGATAATAATAATAATAAAATGCATAAAATTACAACAAGATGCAGTTCAAAAATGGAAATAAAAAAAAGATATAGTTCAATAATTAATAACAACAGTCTAAAAGCTAGTGAACATATATATGAATAATCAAGGATCAATCTGATTGATATAGATAATTAGTCCATGAATGTGTATATAGAGGTTTAAAAAAAAGTTAATGAAATACCATACGGTGAAAAAACACTTGTGGGGTCCTGTGAACTCGATAAAAAAGTGAAAAAAAGCGTAAAATTGAAAAATTAAAAATAGTGAAAAATATATATAAAAAGGATACACAAAAAGGTGCTTCTATATGTGTACACAAAAATAAAGTTGTGAAAGCGATGTGATCCAAAAGTCTGATGTCATCCAAGTGATATAAAAATAAAAAGTCAAAAGATATATGTGTAAATAATTCCTCAATGGTAGTAAAAATAATAATCAAAAGTTATAGGTGCAAGTGATATGTGATGAAAGACCGGAAATAATCCTGGGATTTCTTCAAACAATCCTTGTTTACCATAAACTGTCAACGCGTTTCGGCCCTGTATGTGGGCCTTTTTCAAGACTATATATATTTCCATTTTTGAACTGCATTTTTGTTGTCATTTTATGCATTTTATTATTATTATCATGTTTATCATGGATCCATGAATTTTAGTATTGTATGTTTTACATTATATTGTATAATTAAATTAATCTTTTATTATACATTTTAGTATATATTTTAGTATCTTTGTCCAATATACTCACATTTCATTCATCTAGCGCTCCTCAGCATCTCACATCTTATTCTCATTTCCTACTAGGGTTAGCTAGGGACCCTTTGCTTTTAGGAGCCGCTGATAACATATTTGGTCTAGCGCTGATAGACTTCTCTTTAGTCTTTTGACTTTGATTCATCAGCAGGATCTCCAGATTCCAAGATTGACCGACTCAACAGTAAAATTTTGACAACTCCTGCTTGGAAGAAAGAGTTGAACAACTTCCTTTGAAAAATCGAAAGGAAGTGAACTATTCTGACAACTGCTTTCTAATTCTGAGGGAAGGAATTACCCTTACCTCCCGTAATATCAGAGAAAATTCTTTAAATGTATTTCCCCGTAATGGGAATCAAACTTGACTTGAGTTGTCAAAGTCTTAAGTTGCTGCTCTAAACATTATACTAATTCAGAGCACTGAACAAGGTCTTCCTCTTATAGGGAATCACCAAAAATGTATACTCAGATGAGGCATTCGCAGTCTTAACATTCTGCGGGCCTTATGGCAAAGCCTGAAATCCTAGCTCTCAGTTTAAAAACCTTGAAGTGGAGCATCTGACAGAGCAGCGTTAGCTAACTTAATCACTTCAACCCTATTCTGGATTTCTTCTAAAGGAGTGTCTGTCCAGAACACATCAACCAGTATGCCACTGCACCGGTGACAAAGTAATGCAAACCGCAGGTAGTTGTAACTCTTACATACACAACCTTCCTGGGTACCATTGGAAAAAAAACTCCTGAAAGAGTCTGCAAAATCTGGAGAAAAGGGGTTGCCCAGTTTCTCCCTATCCTTCCAATCATCCTTATAAAGATTGCTGGAATTAAAAGAATTGACTATGCCAGAGAAATCGGCGGCGTCCAGGGTAGCTCAAACCTCCTAAAATAACCAATGGAGGTGCTCAAGCTTAACTGAAAGAAAACACTTCAGTATCAGACAAAGGAATTACACAGACAGATTCTGAGCTTTCCCCTTATATACTACCAAAGTATCCTCCTCTTCACGCTCCAGGGAGGAAAATTCGGAATATATACTACTGTATTAGCAACTTTTCCTCAAGCGATTTCCCTACAGTATGGGAAAAACAGACAATACAACAGATATCGATTAAATGTATCGTATGGAAGCGATGGCTGGAGAATAACTCTAGGTGAAGTTTGTGAGGAAGCGCAGGGCACTGCATGTGTGGGCTATAAAAATGTTTGTACATTTGCGAGAAAATATTTTATTCATCTTGAAAAAATCTCTCAAAGCATAGAGAACAGATGATTAATCAAATAAAAGTTTTTAATTTAATTAACATATAAAAACCGTTACTGTCTCTTTAAATTTGAAAGGGTAATTCCTTTATTTAAGCAGCAGTCATTTAACAACATAGTGAACAGAGACAAAATGATTAATCAAATAACAATCTGAACTTTATAATAAAAGTGAACACATAAAGACCGTTACTGTCTCTTTAAATGTTAAAGAGAAACTTTTGTATGTGGGTAGGCAGAGATGATTTAGGATCACATAACATACTCTACTGTCTCATTAAGTTTAGTTTAAGTTTTTGTTCAAAGGTAAGCAGAAAACAGGGGTGGATCGGTACATAAGGAAGTCCGTTGTAGTTCAAGGTTGCTGCCTCAGCAAACCCCCTCTACACCTCAGTTTAACGCAGCTGAGGTGCCTGTCAGCCCATCCGTAGACGATTCTGCTTTAACAGAAGCTCTGCACTAAGCGCCAACACCTTGAACTAAACAGCTGTAACAGAAGCGCTTCTCTAAGCGCCAACACCTTGAACTAAACAGCTGTAACAGAAGCGCTTCTCTAAGCGCCAACACCTTGAACTAAACAGCTGTAACAGAAGCGCTTCTCTAAGCGCCGACACCTTGAAACTAAACAGCTGTAACAGAAGCGCTGCTCTAAGCGCCAACACCTTAAAAATAAACAGCCTTTCCGAAAACCAAAAGAGGAGGAAAAGCTGCGCAACTTAAAAAGGCGCCACATAAGTACCGCCCATCGTGGGCGTATCAATAATCCTCTGCCACCATTACAAGCTTTATAGATAATTGCGTAGTTCATAAGTTTTAACATGAAAAAAAAACCTACGCACTGAGCCTGCTCTAATGTTCATGCAGCAGCCGTAATAGTTAATATGTACTCTCCCGGTCGGTTAAAATGATGTTATGAAACCGCCGGGAGATGAGGTACATGTCTCTTTCAGCCCCAGTGCCTGCGTCTAAGTTCAACTTTAATGAGGCTTGTAGAACAATAAAAGCCAAAACTGTCATAGTGCCCACTAACATCATAGGAGAATTTATTCCTTATTGGTAATGAGGCTTTGAATAAAATAATACCGTGCCCAAACTTTTTTCTGAGATCTTCCTCTATCCCTAGACAAAAAGTTAGCACTTACCTCATCCTCTGCCTGACAGCAAGGCAGATCCCAGGTTTAAGAGGTCCTCTCCCTCCCATTGACCTGTGGAAAAAAGGCATGCTGAGTAATCCTTTTTCTCAGACTAAAGGCATACAGGGCAGCAAAATACATGGGAGGCGCAGTGAGAATTATGTGCCACAAGTTCCCATTGCTCTAAAGCCACCAAAAGCTCTACTGAAGAGACTGATATGGACTATGGCTACACCATAGAACAAAGCAGCACAATCTTGCACTACTTTAAAAATAATAAACTCTTGATTGAAGAATCTATACTAACACCTCACTTTACCTCTTCCTATTACTAACGTAGGCAAAGAGAATGACTGGAGTGAGAGGGAAGGGAGGAGCTATTTAACAGATCTGCTGTGGTGCTCTTTGCCTCCTCCTGCTGACCAGGAGGTGAATATCCCATTAGTAATTAAGATGATCCATGGACTCATCGTGTCTTAAAAAAGAAACAGCTATATGTCAGGGATTACCCCTGAGGAGTCACGCTGGTAGCAGTCACGTCACGTGACTCGACAATCACGGCCCAACCAATCAGCGCACAAGTGGAGATGAGCTGACAGCAAGGGAGAACAGGAGCAAACACTCGTCACTACACAGGCACAGGGTGCAAGAAACGTTAGAGCGGGCGAGGACTTGATCAGCTAGTGATTACTCTGGTAATTGATATCAAACAGCAGAGCTAACATCCATTTGTTTGTGGATATAAGGCTGCCGCATCGGTACTTCTCTGGGCATTTAAGACCAAGATTGGCATGTTAACTTCCATTTGAACTTCAATATTATAAGCTTATTTATGTAAGGACATGCTTATTTGTTTTAGTGAATTTTAGAGTATATAGAATAAATCTTGTGATATAATTCACGGCTACCTATATATTTTTCATAAATATTTTTTGATACAGCCATTTTTACACCATTTTTATACCTTGATTTAAATCTGTTACTCCAACTTATATATAGCGCCAGAACTTTGTCCGTTTTTCTTTAAAACATGTAATCTGGAATAAACTTTTTAAAAGAGGGGGGGGGGGTACCTTTAATACTTGGCAGTGAGCAAAAGGGGGTAGCGCACGTTTACACTTATAGGCATTTGGGTGAGCCAAGGAAAGAACAAAATTTGGAAAAAAAACTTGTATATGTAACGGATGTTACATATATATACACATATATATACATACACATATATATATAAATTTTTTATCAGAAACATAATATTCTTCCAGACATATTTACATTATCTTATGTGCACAGTTGTAGTCTGTTTTGACTGAGCTTTTAGTTCTGTATTTTATGTTCTTTGACAAGGTTATAAACTTTTTAATGAACAAATACATAAAAATAAATAAAAAAACATGATTTTTCATACAAAACGTATAGGTCGATATATTTTTTCTTGTTTAAGAAAGGTAATAATACATTTTTTATTGGGGGCGGGTTAAAGATTATTGTAAAAAATTGCATAAAAGTTCACATACCTGAAGTACTAGGCTGTATATAAGTTAACTAGAAGGAAAACATAAAACAATGAATATGTTGATTCATCAGAAGAGTGCTGCAGCGTATACATTGTTTACAAAGAACACTAACATTTTGTATACTTCAATACAATTTACAGGGTAAAAAATATAAAGCTGGAGAATGGGTAGTAAAAGGCGTTATCTATCTTTTTAAACAATACAAAAAAAAAATCAATATAGACTGTCCCTTTAAATTCCTAATTTCAATCCCACCTTTTATCATTTTAAATATTAAATATTTATAATTAGCATAAAATGTAAACAGGTGAAACAAAAAACATAATGATGTATTTAAAGCTTAAAGCTGATTCGTAAAATATTTATTTAGAACATCTACACAAAGATTTTGGGCCAGCTTATGAGTGGAGAGCAAAATTGTGCTTTTGCGAGTGTGATATTTGCGCTCCATTCAGAAATACCAATGTATTACAAGTATTACAAGTAAAGAGCAATGCGACCCTCGACCTCACATTCGCATTGCATGGAAGCTTTGCACTCACGAGAGCGCACTTCCATAGGCTCCAATGGGAGCCTCGTTCTCATACAGTCAAAAACGGCACAGAACCTAAAAAAGATACAAGGATTCAAAGATATGAGGTCTCAGGTGTTCAAAAAAAGCAGGCAAAGGACTTTAACATAAAGATAAATACATATATATGTCTAAATATATATGTTTATATGTGTATACATGTAAAATAATATTTCTTTCCTAAGATATGGTGAATCCACGGCTTGAGTAATTACTGTTGGTAATATCCCTCCTGGCCAGCCGGAGGAGGCAAAGAGCACCAGTTAAACTGCTAAGTATCACTCCCTTATCTACAACCCCCAGTCATTCTCTTTGCCTTCGGTGCATGGAGGAGGTGAAGTTTAGGTGTCTGAAGAAAAATTTAGATTTAATCTACAAGCACGTTTTGGGGTATAGCCGTATTCCATGTCATTCCTTGCAGTCGGGTAGTGGTGGCATTAAAGCAGTTAGGAACTTGTAAAGAGGTACTTACTGCGTTTTCCTACCAATTGCTGCCCTAGTTTAGAAAGCCAGAGTTGGCTACTCTCAGCTAGATTACGAGTTTGGCGTTATGAGTGAAAAAGCAGTGTTATGCTTCATAACGCTGCTTTTCCCTACCGCTGCTATTACAAGTCTTGTAGGTATAGGTGTACCGCACACTTTTTTGGCTGTCACGCAACGTCAGTACCGCACTTTTAAAAATGGGACTCCCATAGCGCCGGTATTACGAGTTTTGCCTGGGAGGCCAAAAAGTGAGCGGTACACTCTATACCGACAAGAATCGTACCGCCATCTAAAGTCAGTAGTTATGAGTTTTACGTTACAAAGCTGTACCATAAAACTCATAACTAAAGTGTTAAAAAGTACACTAAACACCCATAAACTACCTATTAATCCCTAAACCGAGGCCCTCCCGCATCACAAACACTAAAATAAAATTATTAACCCCTAATCTGCCGCTCCAGACATCGTCGGCACTTAAAAAAATGTATTAACCCCTATTCTGCCGCTCCCCGACATCATCGCCACTATAATAAAATTATTAACCCCTAAACCGACGCCCTCCCGCATCAAAAACACTATTTAAATATAATTAACCCCTAATCTTCCATCCGCCCACTCCACCGCTATAACAAACCTATTAACCCCTATACCTAACCCCCCCTAACTTAAATATAATTAAAATAAATCTAAATAAAACCTACTATTAATAACTAAATAATTCCTATTTAAAACTAAATACTTACCTGTAAAATAAACCCTAAGCTAGCTACAATATAACTAATAGTTACATTATATCTATCTTAGGTTTTATTTTTATTTCACAGCTAAGTTTGTATTTATTTTAACTAGGTAGACTAGTTAGTAAATAGTTATTAACTATTTACTAGCTACCTAGTTAAGATAAATACAAATTTACCTGTAAAATAAAACCTAACCTGCCTTTTACTAACACCTAACATTACAATAAAATTAAATAAATTAACAAAATACAATTATCTAAAGTACAAAAAATAATAAACACTAAATTACACAAAATAAAAAAAGAAATTATCAAAAATAAAAACGAATTACTCCTAATCTAATAGCCCTATCAAAATAAAAAAGCCCCCTAAAATAAAAAAAACCCCCTAACCTACACTAAACTGCCAATGGCCCTTAAAAGGAAAAAATCATATTGGCTGTTGTAATCAGCCAATAGGATTGAGCTTGCATTCTATTGGCTGATTGGAATAGCCAATAGGATGAAAGCTCAATCCTATTGGCTGATTGCAACAGCCAATAGGATTTTCCCCCCTTAATTCCTATTGGCTGATAGAATTCTATCAGCCAATCGGAATGTAAGGGACGCCATCTTGGATGACGTCTTTTAAAGGGGAACGTCATTCTTCAACAGCCATCGGAAGAAGAGGATGCTCCGCGCCAGATGTCTTCAAGATGGACCTGCTCCGCCGCCGGATGGATGAAGATAGAAGATGCCGTCTGGATGAAGACTTCTGCCCGCTTGGATGAAGACTGCTGCCTGCTTTTATGAGGACTTCTGCCCGCTTGGATGAGGACTTCTACCCGCTTGGATGAGGATGGATGTCCGGTCTTCAAAAACTAAGTGGATCGTCGGCGGTTAGTGTTGGCTTTTTAAGGGCCATTGGCAGTTTAGTGTAGGGCTAGAGTTTTTTTATTTTGGGGGGGCTTTTTTATTTTGATAGGGCTATTATTATTATTATTTTTGATAATTTCTTTTTTTATTTTGTGTAATTTAGTGTTTATTATTTTTTGTACTTTAGATCATTGTATTTTGTTTAATTTTTTTAATTTTATTGTAATGTTAGGTGTTAGTAAAAGGCAGGTTAGGTTTTATTTTACAGGTCAATTTGTATTAATTTTAACTAGGTAGCTAGTAAATAGTTTATAACTATTTACTAACTAGTCTACCTAGTTAAAATAAATACAAACTTAGCTGTGAAATAAAAATAAAACCTAAGATAGATACAATGTAACTATTAGGTTTTATTTTACAGGTAAGCATGTATTTAGTTTTAAATAGGAATTAGTTATTCATAGTAAGTTTTATTTAGAATTATTTAATTATATTAAAGATAGGGGTGTTAGGATTACGTTAGGGGTTAATATATTTATTTAGTGTTAGTGATGTGGGAGGCCAGAGGTTTAGGGGTTAATAACTTGAGTATAGTGGCAGCGGCGACATTGGGAGCAGCAGATTAGGGGTTAATAAGTGTAGGTAGATGGCGGTAACATTGGGGGCGGCAGATTGGGGTTAATAAATTTATGTAGTTGGCGGCGACATTGGGACGGCAGATTTGGGGTTAATAAGTGTAATGTAGGTGTCGGCGATGTCGGGGCGGCAGATTAGGGGTGTTTAGACTCTGAGTTTATGTTAGGGTGTTAGGTTTAAATGTACATTTTTTTCCCCATATGTACATTTAAACCTAACACCCTAACATAAACTCAGAGTCTAAACACCCCTAATCTGCCGCCCCGACATCGCCGACACCTACATTACACTTATTAACCCCAAATCTGCCGTCCCAATGTCGCCGCCAACTACATAAATTTATGCGGTATGGAGCTCAACGCAACCATATCGGCCGCACAAGCCGTTTTTTTTTGCAAACCTGTAATAGCAGCGCTATTAAGAGTGAGCGGTGAAAATAACTTGCAAGTTATTAGCGAGCCATTCATAACGCAAAACTCGTAATCTGGCTGTTTGTTTCTTTTTCTCTGTGAAGAACTGTGTCTTCTCATACCTTGTAACTGTCTAAATGCCGGACAGCGGAGCAGGTAAGTGCTTTTTCTTCCAGTTGGGAAGACCATGCACTTAAATTAAGAGACACTGCTTTTTTATTGGGACATGGATAATCCTGTTGTATGGGTTACACTGGGAAATGAAGAAGGCACTGTAGCATGTGAGACTAACATTTAAACTCTTTTAAAAAGAAAGGGTAACATGTTTTTATTAGGCTTTATATTCTGTCACATATTTACTTGATAAAGTAATTCAAGTTTAACTGAAAGTAAGGCTGACTTTTCTATTTAAGCAGCTTATTCATTTCCCCATTGCTTTAAAATAAAACAATGCAACATTTTAAACTGTCCAGTTTGAAAAAATGGTTATTTCTGGTACTCAGTGTACAAGGAAGCTATTTTTAGTGCCTCTTTGTGTCGCAGCAGTAATTTGAGCTCGGCAGTTGCGGTCACATGTCCGGCTTTACTTCATAACTTTTCTGAGGAAAAAGCTGTTTTTCTCCATTTGAGTAATCTGGTCTTAATTGGTAGCGGTAAGGCAACTCAGTAATTAAGGTGTGGGGTTGCCTGAGGGGTATTTTAGAAGTTTATTTGATGTTTATTACATTTTTTTCTTAACTTTTCTCAGATAATATTAGCTGGAGATGGATCCTAATTTGGGATAAAATTTAAAGTTTATTTTTTCCTTAGCTTATTTTAATTTAATATTAAAATCTTTGAAACTTATCCGTACAAGTTTATTTACTGTTTCACAACATGTCTGATATGGAGCAAGAGCCTGCTCTCATGAATTTGTGCTTATTATGTTTAGATGCACAAATTGCAGCTCCTATGCAATTTTGTTCTTCATGTGTCAAGAAAACCTTGAAAAATAAAGGTAAACTTTTTGAGCCTAATGTCTCTCAGGATAATGCTGTTAAACTAATACCTCAGCTTTCTCCTGCTACGTCCCAAGCCTCAATAGCGTCACATGCAGTGCACTGCGGTTCCTCTATAACTCCTAGTGTAGTTTATTTAAAAGCAGAAATTCCTGCCCAAGTATCTTCAGCGGTATCTGCGGCATTAGCTGCCATTCCCAGATTACAGGGAAAACGCAAGAGAAAATCAAAAGATGGAGAAAGTAAGGTGCCTGTCCTCAGTTCTGCTTCCCAAGTTGCCCTTTCTCATAAGTCTGATGAGGAAGATACATAAGGACTTTCTAAAGGTGAAATCTCAGATTCGGACAGTATAATTCCTTTTTCTGAGACTGAGGTGGTATCCTTCAGATTTAGGCTTGAACACCTTTGTGTATTGTTAAAGGAGGTTTTAGCTACTATAGATGACTCCGATACCCCTGTCGTTCACTCCTAAGAAATCTAGTAAACTTAATAGTTTCTTTGATGAACCTTCCACTTCGGAAGTTTTTCCTGTGCCGGACAGTGCTAGGGAGATTATCTCACAGGAATGGGAGAAACCAGGGGTGTCTTTTTCCACGTCTCCAATTTTTAAGAAAATGTTTCCTGTTGAAGACTCCATTACAGACCCTTGGTATACTGTACCCAAAGTTGAAGGGGCCATTTCCACTCTGGCTAAGATAACCACTATTCCTATTGAGGATAGCTTCTCTTTTAAGGCTCTGATGAACAAGAAGCTGGAGGCTTATTTGAAAAAGATTTATGTTCATCAAGTTATCCAATGGCAACCGGCACTGTGTATTGCCACCGTGACTAGTGCGGCATCTTATTAGTTCTTCAAGTAGAGACGTCCTTGGATGAAATTCAGGATAGGATTAAAGCTCTTAAATTGGCCAATTCCTTTATTGCAGATGCCATTTTACAGGTTGTTAGACTAGGAGCTAAAATATCTAGTTTCGCTGTCCTAGCCCGCAGGGCTTTATGGTTGAAATCCAGGTGTGCAGATGTTTCCTCTAAAGTCAAACTTCTGGTGAAATTTTGTAACTTCAGAGGAAAGCCTTCCCCTACTTCTTCCAAGCAGGAACAATCCAAGTCTTCTTGGAAACCCAATCAGTCTTGGAACAAGGGGAAACAATCAAAGAAACCGGCAGCTGATTCCAAATCAGCATGAAGGGTTTTCCCCCAATCAGGTGGGGGCAGACTTACTCAGTTCTCTCAAGCATGGATATGAGATGTCCCAGATCCCTGGACTGTGGACATAGTATCCCAGGGTTACGAATTGGAATTCAAAACTTTTCCTCCCAGAGGCAGATACCTTCTCTCAAGATTATCTGCAGACCAGATAAAGAGAGAGGCGTTCTTGAAATGTATACATCTTTCCTCCCTGGGTGTGATAGTTCCAATGCAGGAACAGGGTCTCGGGTTCTACTCCAACCTATTTGTGGTTCCCAAAAAAGAGGGAACTTTCTGACCCATTCTAGACTTTAAGTGTCTAAACAAGTTTTTCAAAGTTCCATCCTTCAAGATGGAGACTATACGCTCCATTCTTCCTTTAGTACAAGAGGGTCAGCTCATGACAACCATAGACCTAAAGGATGCATATCTTAATGTTCCTATTCACAGGGACCATCACAGATTCCTGAGATTTGCCTTTCTTTACAAACATTTCCAGTTCATGACCCTTCCATTTGGTCTAGCCAGGAATCCCAGACTTTTTTCCAAAGGTTCTGAGGGCTCTTTCGGCAGTGATCCTTTCTTGTGGAATTGCTGTGGCACCCTACCTGGATGACGTATTGGTTTAGGCGCCATCTTTTCAACAAGCAAAATTTCACACAGAGATATTATTGTCTTTTCTTTGTTCCCACGGATGGAATGTGAATCTGCAAAAAAGCTCCCTTTCCCCTGCTATAAGAGTAGTGTTCTTAGGAAGCATAATAGATTCTCTATTGATGAAGATTTTTCTGACAGAGGTCAGGAAAAACAAAATCATTACCTCTCGCCTCTCTCTTTAGGCTACTGCTCATCCTTCAGTGGCTCAATGTATGGAGGTAATCAGTCTGATGGTGGCTTCCATGGACATCATTCCTCTTGCTCGATTCCATTTGAGAGCTCTCCAGTTGTGAATGCTCACACAATGGAATTGTGACCATGCAGATCTATCTCAGAGAATTGAGTTAGATCAGTCGTAAAGGGATTCGGACGCCAGCCTGTTGGGCTGGGGAGCAGTCTGGAACTCGTTAAAAGCTCAGGGCCTTTGGACTCGGGAGGAGTCTGCTCTTCCCATCAACATCTTTGAGTTGAGGGCAATTTACAATGCTCTGTTGGCTTGGCCTCAGTTGTCCTCAGTCCAGTTTATCAGGTTCCAGTCAGACAACATAACCTCTGTGGCTTACATCAATCACCAGGGAGGAACTCAGAGTTCCTTAGCCATGAAGGAGGTTACTCAGATTCTTCAGTGGGCAGAGACCCACAATTGCTGTCTATCTGCCATCCACATTCCAGGAGTAGATAACTGGGAAGCAGATTTTCTGAGCAGACAGACTTTTCATTACGGGGAGTGGAAACTCCATCCGGAGGTGTTTTCCAGCTTTGTCCTCAAATGGGGGGCTGCCAAAGTTAGATCTGATTGCGTCCCGTCAGAACGCCAAGCTTTCAAGGTATGATTCAAGGTCAAGAGATCCGCAGGCCGTTCTGATAGATGCTCTGGCGGTTCCTTGGGTTTTCAGGTTGGCATACCTGTTTCCTCCGTTTGCTCTCCTTCCACGAATCATTGCTCGTATCAAACAGGAGAGGGAGCGTCGGTGATTCTAATAGCCACTGCATGGCCTCAGAGGATCTGGTTTGCAGACCTAGTGGAGATGTCATCTCTCCCACCTTGGAGACTAACTCTGAGGAAGGACCTCCTGATTCAGGGTCCCTTCCTTCATCCAAATCTCGTTTCTCTGAAGCTGATTGCTTGGAGATTAATAGCTTAATTCTGTCTAAGCGTGGTTTTTCTCAGTCGGTCATTGAGACCATGATTCACGCTCGCAAGCCTGTTACTAGAAAGATTTACCATAAGATATGGCGTAAGTATCTGTATTGGTGTGAATCCAAGGGCTATTCTTGGAGTAGAATTAGAATTCCTAGAATTTTATCTTTTCTTCAGGAAGTCCTGGAGAAGGGATTGTCAGTCAGTACCCTGAAGGGTCAGATGTCTGCTTTATCAGTTTTACTACATAAACGTTTGGCAGATGTGCCAGATGTGCAATCTTTTTGTCAGGCCTTGGTCAAAATCAGGCCTGTCTTTAAGTCTGTTGCTCCTCCTTGGAGCCTTAACCTTGTTCTTAAAGTTTTACAGCTGGCTCCGTTTGAGCCGTTGCATTCCACAGACATTAAGTTGTTATCTTGGAATGTTTTGTTTCTTGTTACTATCTTTTCTGCTCCAAGAGTCTCGGAACTCTGAGCTATGCAGTGTGATTCCCCTTATCTTATTTTACATGCCGATAAAACGGTTCTTCATACTAACGCCTAGATTTAGAATTCTGCGTTAGCCGTCCAAACCAGCGTTAGGGGGTCCTAAAGCTGGTTTTTACCACCCGCTGGTATTTAGAGTCAGTCAGGAAAGGGTCTAACGCTCACTTTCCAGCCGCGACTTTTCCATACCGCAGATCCCCTTACGCCAATTGCGTATCCTATCTTTTCAATGGGATCTTTCTAACGCCGGTATTTAGAGTCTTGGCTGAAGTGAGCATTAGAAATCTAATGACAAGACTCCAGCCGTAGCAAAAAACCAGGAGTTAAGAGCTTTCTGGGCTAACGCCGGTTCATAAAGCTCTTAACTACTGTGCTCTAAAGTACACTAACACCCATAAACTACCTATGTACCCCTAAACCGAGGCCCCCCACATCGCCGCCACTCTATTTAATTTTTTAACCCCTAATCTGCCGACCGCACACCGCCGCAACCTACATTATCCCTATGTACCCCTAATCTGCTGCCCCTAACATCGCCGACCCCTACATAATATTTATTACCCCCTAATCTGCCCCCCCCAACGTCGCCGCTACCTACCTACAATTATAAACCCCTAATCTGCCGACCGGATCTCACCGCCACTATAATAAATGTATTAACCCCTAATCCGCCTCACTCCCGCCTCAAAAACCCTATAATAAATAGTATTAACCCCTAATCTGCCCTCCCTAACATTGCCGACACCTAACTTCAAGTATTAACCCCTAATCTGCCGACCGGACCTCGCCGCTACTCTAATAAATGTATTAACCCCTAAAGCTAAGTCTAACCCTAACACTAACACCACCCTAAATTAAATTTAATTTAAATCTAACGAAATAAAATAAATCTTAATAAATAAATTATTCCTATTTAAAGCTAAATACTTACCTGTAAAATAAACCCTAATATAGCTACAATATAAACAGTAATTACTCAAGCCGTGGACTCACCATATCCGGAAATAAATTTATCAGGTAAGCATAAATTTTGTTTTAATGCAATATTAAATATTTAATAAAGTATTTACTGAAAATATTTGACATTCCAATGTTCTGCACATAGCATAATATGTTCTATATATATATATATATATATATATATATATATATATATATATATATATATATATATATATACAGTATATATCTATATGTTACACAGTAATGGCCAAAAATATTGGCACCCCTTGATTTCTGTCAGATAATGCACCACTTCTCCCAGAAAATTGTTGCAATTAGAAATGTTTAGGCATTCTCATGTTTATTTCTTTTCGGATACACCTACAAACAACGCTGGTATTACGTTTTTTTTTTAAACCCGGCGTTAGCCGCAGAAAAGTGAGCGGAGAGCAAAATTTAGCTCCACATCTCACCTCAATACCAGCGTTGTTTACAGTAGCGGTGAGCTGGCTAACGTGCTCGTGCACGATTTCCCCATAGGAATCAATGGGGCAGATTCGGCTGAAAAAAAACCTAACACCTGCAAAAAAGAAGCGTTCAGCTCCTAACGCAGCCCCATTGATTCCTATGGGGAAATACTTTTTATGTCTACACCTAACACCCTAACATGAACCCAGAGTCTAAACACCCCTAATATTACACTTATTAACCCCTAATCTGACGCCCCCGACATCGCCGACACCTGCATTATATTATTAACCCCTAATCTGCCGCTCCGGACACCGCCGCCACCTACATTATACTAATGAACACCTAATCTGATGCCACCAACATCGCCGACACCTATATTATATTTATTAACCCCTAATCTGCCGCCCCAATGTTGTCGCAACCTAACTACACTTATTAATCCCTAATCTGCCGCAACCCGTCGCCACCACTATAATAAAGTTATTAACACCTAAACCGAAATCTAACCCTAACCCTAACACCCCCCTAATTTAAATATAATTTAAAATAATCTAAATAAAATTACCATAATTAAATAAAGTATTCCAATTTAAAACTAAATACTTACCTATAAAATAAACCCTAAGATAGCTACAATATAACTAATAGTTACATTGTAGCTATCTCAGGGTTTATTTTTAATTTACAGGCAAGTTTGTATTTATTTTAACTAGGTGGAATAGTTATTAAATAGTTATTAACTATTTAATAACTGCCTAGCTAAAATAAATACAAATATACCTGTAAAATAAAACCTAACCTAAGTTACAATTACACCTAACACTACACTATAAATAAATTAAATTAATTACAATTAAATCAAAAACACTAAATTACAGAGAAAAAAACAAAACACTAAATTACAGAAAATAATAAAATAATTACAATTTTTTTAAACTAATTATACCTAATCTAATCCCCCTAATAAAATAAAAAAGCCCCCCAAAATAATAAAAATCCCTACCCTATACTAAATTACAAATAGCCCTTAAAAGGGCTTTTTGCGGGGCATTGCCCCAAAGTAATCAGCTCTTTTACCTGTAAAAAAAAATACAATACCCCCCCAACATTAAAACCCACCACCCACACACCCAACCCTACTCTACTCAACCCACCCAATCCACCCTTAATAAAACCTAACACTAACCCCTTGAAGATCACCCTACCTTGAGAAGTCTTCACCCAGCCTAGCCGAAGTCTTCCATGAAGCCGGGCAGAAGTGGTCCTCCAGACGGGCAGAAGTCTTCATCGAAGCCGGCCAGAAGAGGTCCTCCAGACGGCCAGAAGTCTTCATCCAGACGGCATCTTCTATCTTCATCCATCTGGAGCGGGTCCATCTTCAAGACATCCGACGCGGAGCATCCTCTTCCAACAAAGTCCAACTGAAGAATGAAGGTTCCTTTAAATGACGTCATCCAAGATGGCGTCCCTTGAATTCCAATTGGCTGATAGAATTCTATCAGCCAATCGGAATTAAGGTAGAAAAAATCCTTTTGGCTGATGCAATCAGCCAATAGGATTGAAGTTCAATCCTATTGGCTGATCCAATCAGCCAATAGGATTTTTTCTACCTTAATTCAGCTTTGTGGAGGACTTCGGCCCGGCTGGGTCTCAAGGTAGGGTGATCTTCAAGGGGTTAGTGTTAGGTTTTATTAAGGGGGGATTGGGTGGGTTTTAGAGTAGGGTTGGGTGTGTGGGTGGTGGGTTTTAATGTTGGGGGGGTATTGTATTTTTTTTTTACAGGTAAAAGAGCTGATTAGTTTGGGGCAATGCCCCACAAAAAGCCCTTTTAAGGGCTATTTGTAATTTAGTATAGGGTAGGGATTTTTATTATTTTGGGGGGCTTAGATTAGATTTAATTAGTTTAAATTTTTTTTAATTATTTTATTATTTTCTGTAATTTAGTGGGGGGGGTTTCGTACTTGTTTTAAATTGTATTTAATTGTATTTAATTTAGGTAATTAATTTAATTATAGTGTAGTGTTATGTGTAATTGTAACTTAGGTTAGGATTTATTTTACAGGTAAATTTGTCTTTATTTTAACTAGGTAGCTATTAAATAGTAAATAACTATTTAATAACTATTGTACCTAGTTAAAATAAATACAAAGTTGCCTGTAAAATAAAAATAAACCCTAAGATAGCTACAATGTAACTATTAGGTAAGTATTTAGTTTTAAATATGAATTATTTAGTTAATTGTAGTAATTTTATTTATGTATTTAAATTATATTTAAGTTAG